>NW_024068885.1:0-88045 GCF_009389715.1 Phoenix dactylifera | reverse complement strand
GACGCAGGAAGAATAGAGAAGGAGAGGAGAAGAAGAGAAGAAAGAACGTAGGGAAAAGAAATTCTTAATCATTCATTAAACCCTAATCATGAAAATAGTTCCCTATATATAGGGCCCAAATACACAACTTGCATAAACCCCCCTTACACAGAAATAAATCCTAATGAACCCACAAATAACACAAATAAGCCCTAAAATGCAAATAAGCCCAGAAATAAAATAAACCACAAATAAACCCTAGAATGCAAATAAGCCCAAAATAAAATAATAAAATAAATATGCAAATAAACGAGTCTGGCTCAATCCGGGGGCTCAGGATCATCTGGATGAAGGGCTCTGATGTCCCCATCATTAGGGGGTTGAGAGGGTGAATTAATGTGGGATTGTAAAAAGACATAAATATCCTTAAGAGTTATAAAAAGTAAGGGTATTTTTTGTCCAATGAAAAATGGGTAGATTGATAACCTAAGAGTAGATTATCAATCCCCATATATATATATATATATATATATATATATATATATATATATATTACTAGATGTTTGTCTAGTTATTTGTGTGCTGTGATTTGCAGCGAAGTGTGGTATTTTAGGATTTGCACCTACAGAATATCTAGCTTACAAATTGTGCCATGTCCCTTGGCCAGTGACATGATACCGTACATAAATGGTAGCCTCATGCGGTTGCTTCCAGTCAAATTTACCAGAACATGCGCCTTGATTCCTGTCAGATGACACAGAGTTCATGCCAAAAAAGCAGGCTAATATGAAACACAATTTTAACCAGGTTGATAGGTCATGACCAAGCCAAATTGGCTAGGCAAAATGGCCCTGTGTATTAGGTTGCACCAGACTTGGTTGTAATCATACAAGCACATATGAGACATCTCATACTGCTTGCCGAGCCAATAATCTCTTCAGCCAGACTGGTGCAGTGATATGCATTACAACAAATGTGAGCTCATGAAATGTATGGAAGGAGCACGTTTGAGGTCTAGCATTTGACATATCTGAGGATAAGACAGCACCACCGATACTGCCCTTCGCTTCAAATGGCCAAACGAAGGATATAAAGTTTGCTCACATCAATAAAAATATCATTACAAGCCGGTAAAAGAACTACCATACAACAGTTCATACACAAATCCACAGCCATATTACACATCAGCTGCATGCTACAAAAATCTGCAAGCAAGCCATGAGAGGAAAATGAAGGAAGTAACAGGCAGCTGAAAGGAGTACGTGATGAAAGCACAGGATCGAAAAGCTCCCGTTTTTATCTGCACGAAGGCATTCTGAGAAATGTGGAGAAAGATGCAATTGATTTCCATGCTTGGATGTCATGCACCTTCAGTTGGATTCATATCGAAACCCAGATTCAGAAGAAGCTGGTGCAGGGCACTCCTGCCCTGCTGGATGTCGTTCTTTATGACGCCAGCTGTTGATTGATAGTTCGATCCTTCTAGATGCTTTTCCTCCGAGAAATCACCACCATAACACTGAGTTTTTTTAGAATCATCACCACTAACGGTTTCTGGCAGTGTCGATGATTCTTCGTCAAGCAGGTTTCCTTCGGGTACGTCTGGCTTCCGCTCCTCACCAGATAACTAAACCAACAACAAATATGAATTAAGAATTAACAGGGGGAAAAAATGAGACACGGGAAGAATTATTTGCTAAATTTGTGTCCATTGTCATCAACAGAAGTTAAAATGATCGTCCATCATCATAGGCATATTTCTTATAATTGCCAGATTATTCCCGTTATGGTCATACATATAATAAACAATTCCCCAAATCATTGGTTTCCTGTGATAATACCGCAGATGGCTGCTTATTTATCGTACCGGATGGCATTAATACGGACACCATCCTCCACCATCGATCAGAATCGTGCATTGCAGACAAGACAAAAATGATTACCTCGGGCGATCAAAGGAAATGGATGCATCCGATTTATTAGCAGGACGAAGGAAGCGGAGTACAAGGCTCTCCATTTTTTTTTTTTTTTTTTGGTACTTAAAAAAAAAAAAAAAAGAAGCCAACAAGAACTCGGCGTTGGTCATAGCAAAGAAAATGGAGATCCACACCTTATCAGACATTTACCTTCGATGGGTTGCACTCCTCAGCTTCATCGGATGCAAGCAACGCATCGGCAACCTTCCCGGTCGTTACATCATTCGGAGGAAATACTGAAGCCGTCTCCGACTCAGGAAGAGGCGCCAAGCCCGGGACCAGAATCCGATCTGCTGCTGCTCCATAGCTGGCCAGCTTCTTCTCATCACCCGTGGCTCGTGAAAGCTCCTCGTCGGTCGCGTGTCCTTGGACCTCTGCGGTATCACCATTCGGCAGATGGGCGTCATCGGTTGCAGCTCCACCGTCGCTGCCTGGCTTGCTCTCGGCGATGATCGCTTCCTCTGTGGGAATGGCTAGAGGTTCCTCCTCGGAGATCTTCCGATCCTCTGCATCGTCCCAGTCCTGCGAAACAACGACAGTCTTCGCAGTTTCCCATATCTCCAAGATTCTGTCAGGGCCAGGCTGCCAGGTGATCTCCCCCGCGAAGCCTCGCAGAATAAACTTGAACCGAATTGGCTTCCCAACAGGTACATCCTGCTTCACAAAAAATATGAGGGCCGACGACCATCAGTGCGCGATTTACATACATCACCAATGTTTAAAATTGCCCGCCCGCGTGTGCAGGTGAGAGATGCAGCGCGCGCACCAGCTGAGCTCCCCAGACATGGCCATCGGACCATTCCAGAGGAATCGCCCTGGACGGCTCCCACAGACCAAATATGGGATCGTCGCCGACGAGGAGGAATTGCTCGCCGAACAGGCATTCCTTCTGCAGAAGGAATTTCACGCGTGCGGTCTTTGGATGGACTGAGAAGCAGCAGGCATACGCAGATGTTATCGTTAAAAGACAAAGAAAAAGCTCAAAGAATTAGAAATCCAGAGTTGATCTGTTAAGCTCACTTCCAGTCTGAATCTGAGCATCAGCAGCAGCTTCTTCCTCCTCTGCCTGCATTCAGTAATCCTCTTTTTTTCATTAATTGGATCTCAAATATACGACCCTCCAAGCGAGCGAGCGAGCGAGCGATAGGATTGTACTAATGGTAGTTCATACTTACGAATGAAGACATCACATCAGAGATACAACAGGGCAAGACGCACATCCCAGTCGAAGATGAAAATAATGGATAGAAAGTAACGGATATATGCACAAATAAAGAAAAAAAACAACGAAGAAATACGTAGTGCAGCGTTCGATCTAAAGAAAGAAAAAAAAGAAAAGAAAAGAAAAGAAGTTCAGAGACTAGAATTACTCGAAACCGCAGCATAAGCTTCCTGAACCGCAGAGGAACAAGACTGGTATTGGAAAGTGGGGAAAGCATCCTACAAGAATATTGCTTAATCTAGAAAATGCGAAAAGATGGAAAGAGAAAAGAGGGACCCGGCGATAAAAGTAGATACTGAAATCAAGGAACAACTCACAAAATAAAGCTTACAAAATGGTTGCAACAGCACCGAGAAAGCCCTAGAAGTCAAGCATTAAAGAATCGCAGAGCGATGCTGCAACGCCGAAACCTAGAAAAGAAGAAGAAGCAGCAGCATGGTACTCCGAAGAACCCCAGCATCGTCAAACAGAGCGGAACAAAATGAAATGCACGAGGCGAATCGAATGGACGAGGAGGACTGAAGCACGGGGATGAAAATGATCGATAGATTGATAAACGGCATCGAGTACGAAACTGGAAAATGGAAACCCTGGGTGGAAGAAGGAGTAGCAGAAGATGGGAGTGGGGAAATGGAAACCCTAGGTGGAAGAAGAAAGCGGACAGCTTGAGAACAGAGCGGGGAGAGAGGGATCATACCTCGGGTGCAGCTGCGGATGCGGAGAGGGAAGAAGAAGAAGAAGAGGAGGAGACAGGAGCCGATCGGAGCGATTTCTTGTCGAGAAAGATGAGGAGGCTGGAGGCGGGCTTCCTCGGAGGCTGGACGGCTCGGATCCAGGAGGCGTTGGAAGAGAAAGCACACGCAGCCCTTCTCCTGCCGCTGCAAAGATCAGTAGGGTATATACTCCTGCTGCCGTTGGAGGGGCAAAGGCTCTTCAGAGCAGCTTCCATTTCGATCGAATCGCACCTCCACCTGCCTCCCTCTCTCTCTTTATCCTGTGGCCCGGCAGGGTGGTGGGGACTGGGGACTGGGCTCTCTCTCTCTCGATCTCTCTCGCTCTTTCTCGGTTTCTCTCCTCCCCACGAGCTCCACTTACGATTCTGTGCGGATGGGGCCGGGTCTCTTTCGTTTTCTTTCTTTCCTCTTTTTTTTTTCCTTTTAAACTTGGGTTGGTTCATCTGATCGATGGTGTCCCGGGGCCGTGACTTTAAATACCACAAGGCAGGGCCATCCTTATAGGGCGCGGGATACCGCCGCGTGGAGGAAGGGGCGGTCGCGATGTGGGTGCTCGCGTTAGCTGCCACGAGGTGCTACGGTTACAACTTTTAAAACGCCCGGATCGTAACAGCCGGCAGATCCGGACTGCAGCGGACGCGGATCCCGTGCCATGTGGCAGGACGCTCTCCAAAGGGCGGAAGGTGAATGGTGATGCATGGTCCTCCTGCGAGATGGCGCATCATGTGTATAACGAGTGCTCTGGCCGGTTGCCAGCTCCGGCTTACATCCCCAAACGCTGGGCACGCACGTTACACCGTTAGATGCTGCGCAGGCGAACCCCTAAACCACGCAGAATATAGCAAGCAAAAAATCTCGAGCCCATTGATTTAAATCTAATGGCCGGCACCCTCCTTTCAAACAACTTTACAAAATTAAGGCTCGGGAGATAAACTTGGGACGCCTGAGGCGCTGCGCCAAGGGAACAAATAAAAATGTTCCAAGGCCGCCTTCTCCACCCTACGGTTCCCAATGTGCCATCACCTAATGCCGTCAAAATGCGGCCACCCAGCCCCCTAATTATCCACCGTTGGGATTTCTTTCATAAACTCCCCAAATAGATTGCACTCTGTCTTACTCCAATTCGACTCCTAAAATATAGATTGGATTCTATCACTCGCTTTCTCTTCTCTATTGTCTCAATCATTTCCCTAAAAATGTGCATTCCGTTGCTGGTATTAAAATGAAAAACAGAGTCTTGCTTTGCTGCGTCTTTTTTCCTTAGCCATCCGTCTTTTAAGAGATAAGATAATGGCAGAGATCTCCACCGGGCTATCCATGGCAAGCGGCATTTACCCGATACACGGGAGCAACGGAACAGAGAGTAGGTGGCAATAACTCATTTGGTTCGTGAAAGAGGAGAGACAAAAAAAAAAAAAAAGAGTATAGCTAACCAAAAAAAAAAGAAAAAATATTTTATATTTTATGAAAAAAAATTCATATAAGACATAAGAAGGTGCAAATCTGACTAATTAGGAATGAGAGGAATTTTTTTCTAAAAATATTCTTAGATAAAATGAGATAAGATCTTTTTTCTTTTTAAAGATATAGTAGATATTTTTGCATAATTTTTTAAAAAAAATGGATGTCCAACCAAATAAATATGTCACTTTTTCAGAATCAACTAAACATGCAAAACTACTTTTCCAGAATATATATACAAGCATAGGCACCAGCTTTCCAAAAAAATATTTTAGTAAGTAAAAATCTTCCAGCAAACTAAACAAGTCCAAAAGAAAGGAAAGAAGGACTGATGAAATGAGAGAGATGAGAGAATATCTAGCGATGAATCCTAAAGAGAGAGAAGAAGAAAAAGAGAGAGGAGATACGCGATCAGGTTCCACGTACACATCCTCTTGAGAATTGCTGACAGAATAAACCAGTTGATTTTGTGAATACCCACTTTACCCTTCAGGACTTTAAAGGCTGAGATCTAATACGTTCAAAACTTGCTCCAAAATACTGAAGCAAGATCCTCAAAGACACTTGTTTTGGTTTAAAATGGTCTTAGAACAATTCCACGCACAAGGATCTACCTGAGCAGCATAAGTCCGATATGTTCCACACAAATGATAGGTATGTTGAACGACTCACTTGCCACTTCTAGATTTCAAGCATGAAAAAATTCCACCAATTGTTTCCTTGTGATGGCTAGCTCTTCAATATGCAAGTATTCAACCCCAATTCATGGGTATCGATTAGATTTATTTGATGTTTGGTTGAAAGCATAGCGCCGAGCATTGGCACAAAATAGAGATGGTTCAGAAACACCTAATATATTTCTATTGAAAACAATGGGACCTTTTATCTTAATACAAATTCTCTGAGGCCCTTGGCAATGCAAACAGCTCATGCAGCGGGATGATGAGGTCAACCAAATCATAAGCAAGCAGCAAGGATATCTAAACATATAATTATGCAAGTGATAAAACACAAAATAAAATGCTTTATCAAACCTTGAGCAATGTCAGAGTATACAAGGAGCTGCTCTAGAAGCTATACCATAAATGGATCTCTGGGTTGGATTGAGAATGACTTCGAAACAACATATCAAAAGATTTCTCCAAGCATTTTCAGAGTTCGCTTGCACTACTTGTGTGCACTTAGGCATGTTCCGCAACAAGTTCAAAAATAACTGGCTCTAGCCAGCCTATCTAGTTCCTCTACTCAATCAATTTGGTATTTGGTGTTATGAGTGTTCGTGGGCCTTGTTTCTCACATTGATTCTTCAGTTTTTAAAACAAAGAAATTAACTTTATGCATCTTCTCTGACTGTTGACAATTGCTTCCAGATGTAAGAAAGGCTTCGACTATTTGCATTTGCTAGATCATGCATCTTCTGAAAATTGACTGATATGTTTTTTGGCAGACTAGGCCCTGTCTCCAGTAGAAATGCAGAATTACTGACAGAAAATGGGCAGTGACACTGATCGTCTGTCTCTAATAATATTTATGAACTGGCCAAGCATCCAAAAATATTTAGCATTGATCGACAAATGAACATAACTGCTTCCAAGTGATGATGCCAGTACTGGTCGCTCAGACTTGTAAACAATGGATATAAGCTAGGCAGCTGTGTGGCAGTAACCAAAGGTTTTGGGGACTCTTGGCGGCCAAAGTTTTTAATTTAGGTGAACCTTTAACTATGTAAGCCCAACGGCGATTGTTTATGATAGAAGATCAGCTGAAACTAGTCCTGCTGATCATATAATGGACGCTTCCATATGCAAAGAGTAAACTCTAACTCCACAAGGTTCACCAATAATCCATGCATGAGGCAATATCCTTCTTTAAAATGATGAAATCTATATCGATCTCTCAAAAATTATCTCCCTTTTGTAAGCCCTAGATATTAGCTTGGCAAATGAGTGGCAGTCATCACAGATACGGAGATTCTTTGTAATTCCGAATTGGTGCAGGTGAACCTGTACTAATCAGTCCATAAAGCAATCGCCAAACTTCTCACTATGTAAATTCAGCGCTTTCTCTTTGACATCCTCTTCTTCTATATCCTGCAGGAGCTGTGTCTTGTTTGGTACATAACCTACTTCTTTCAGTCTGGATGTAATTTCATCCAACTGGCAATATATTCTCCCTGTAAGTGGGTGAGATACATCCCCACAAGAAAGTCATGAACTACACCATGAACCTCTATTGAGCTATAACCTGGTTCTTTTTTCAACCCAGTATCCTTCATCAGTTTCCTCAACCTTGCGACACCATCCCATTTCCTGGACTTGGCATACAAATTAGATAATAGAATATAAGCTCCATGATTTCTAGGCTCCAACTCGTTGAGATGTCTAAATGCATATTCTCCCAGTTTCGATATTCTTATGAATCGCACAAGCTCCAAGCAATGCTCCCCATACCGATGCAGAAGGTGGCATTGGCATATCTTCTATCCAACTCCTTGGCTTCTTCTAACAGCCCAGCCACGGCCGAGGATGTCGATCATGCACCCAAAGTGCTCCACATTTGGTGCAATGCCATAGACCGGAAGCATTTGGCTGAAATACAACACACCCTCATTGACCAATCCAGCATGGCTACAAGCACAAAGTATATTCGTAAAAGTGACCTTGTTGGGCTTAACCTTAGCGTCTTGCATTTGCATGAAGAGATCCAGAGAAGCTTTTCCCTTCCCATGCATTGCCAGACCTGCAATCATCGCACTCCACACAAAAACATCTCTCTGTTCTGCAGACCTGAACAATTCAAGTGCCTTATCCAGGTCTCCACACTTTGAGTACATGTCAACAAGTGAGGTCGTCAGATGAGAATTCAAGTTGAATCTATTCTTCTTCATGTGTGCATGGATCCAACAGCCTAATTCCAATGCACCCAACTGGGAGCAAGCTGACAGTGCGGCAACGAGGGTGATCTGATCGGGTTTTGCATCAGCCTGCAGCAATTCATGAAAAAGTGCTAATGCTTTTTTCGGTTGGCAGCTCTGTTCATAGCCTGAGATTAAAGCATTCCAAGATGCAATGTCATGACTAGGCATGGCATCAAAAATGTGCCGGGCAGCATCAAATTCCCCTGACCTTGCACAACCAACAAGCATGGTGGTCCATGAGATGGAATCCCTCACGCTCATCTGGTCGAACAGCAACTTTGCATCCTCCAAGCTGCCACACTTGATGTACATATCGAGCAACGCATTGCTCAGTACCAAGCTTTCGTCGATAGCATTTCTCTTGATATAAGAATGGATCCACTTCCCAAGTTCCAAGTCCCCTTTCTTGCCACAAGCAGAGAGAACGCTGACCACAGTGACATCATTAGGATTCACATTCTCACCCAACATCTCTTGAAACAGTTGCAACGGCCCCATCGCACTGACCTGCTTGAGCGAAAGCACTGATCATGGAATTCCAAGAAACGACATCTCTCGCAGGAATCTTCTGAAACACCCGGTAGGAAAGATCCAAATGCCCGCAGGCCGCATAGAAGTGGATAAGAGAGTTGAGGATGAAGATGTCAGAACGGAAGGGGGATTTGACGACCATCCCGTGGAGGGCGGCGCCTTCTCTCAGGGCGGAGAGCTCTGCTGCAGCTTTGATGGCGAAGGGGTAGGTGAACTTGTCGGGCGAGTGAGGGCTGTCTCGGAGCATGCGGGAGAAGAGGCGGAGACCGGAATCGGGGTTGGGGCTGGAAGCGTGGGCGCGGATGAGGGTGTTCCAGGCGTAGAGGTTCGGGTGGGGGAATTTGGTCGAACATCCGGAGGGCGTAACGGAGGTCAGGGGAGGGAGACAGGGAGCAGGCGGTGAGGAGCCGGCTGGCGGAGTAGGGGTGGGAGAAGAGGCCGAGGCGGAGCATGCGGGCGTGGGTTTGCCCTGAGCTGTGCGGCGTCGAGGCTCTTGTAGCCGTCAAGAAACGCGAGCACGGGATGGTCTCCAGAGCGGCGGCGGTCCTCGTTGTCGTTGTAGTCGTGCGAGGGTCCGAGGTTGCGAGGAGGAATAACGGAGAGAGGAGGTGAGAGCATGCGAGTCGTCATGAAAGGAAATTCAAGTCTGCGTCGCCCGCGGTTGTTTTGCTTGAAGGTGAAAAGGAAGACGAGGGCGCGGCGCGACCGAGGATGCTTACTCGGAGCGCCAACCTACACCACCCTCCGAGGTACGTACGTGGCGCCCTCCTCGTCTCCCCTGAGCTCATGAGGGTGAGTCAAAAGACGACGATTTTTCCACGGGGGCCCTGGGGATGGGTGGGTGAGAGGAAGTGACACGTACCCAATCATCGGAAGAGAGAAACGTTCGCCAACTTGTCCCGGAAATATCCAAGCACGTATCCAGAAAACAAGGTTGACCGCTGATGAATCCAACAGTAATTTAACATCACTTCCCTTCATCTGCCAGGCATTCTACATGGGCCTTTCCGTGGCTGCCGCCTCCACCTGCTCGCTCTTTGCTCCCGCCTTGCGTTTCAAATCGATCAAAGCGAGAAAGTTAATCACTATCAAATATCAAACCCCCCTTCTCGAATGATGATGGAGCCTTTTTGAGCGTTAAATTATTGAAGATTGCCTGGGTCTGGGGGTGTTGCATGCGTGAACAAGAGGACTTACCATCGAGGAGATTACACGCCGGAGCAAGTATATTTTTTTGAAAGACGGGGGCCGCGAGAGAAACAGCATAAAATATTGACTGAAACATATTTGCTCCGCATATAGACGAGCACTGTCAAATTTGTAACCCCTTCGGCCATGCTGATGGAGCCTTTTTGAAAAACTCCCCAACTACCCCAGGACTTCTGTTTTATATGTGCCGAGTATTAAATTATTGAAGATTGCCTGGGCCTGGAGGTGTGGTGTGAACAAGAAGACTTCTCGTTGAGGAGCTTATCAGAAAGCTCCCAACTACCTCACGAATACTGCTGTCCTCATATGCGTTGAGTCTAAAACTATTGAAGATTACCCGGCCACTACCTCACGAATTCTGTTCTCATATGCGTTGAGTCTAACATTATTGAAGATTACCTGGCTTGGAGGTGTCGTGAGAACAAGAAAGACTTATTGTTGAGGAGGAGATATATTTCTAGGAGACGGTGACAGTGGAGGAAACATCAAATTTGCTACCTACAAAAGTTCGCTTCTCTAAACCAAATGGAGCGTCCCCGAATGTTCCTCATCTCTGCAGCTTGTCTATGCGTATACGGGATTTTGTATCTTGCTGCCACCGATCTCCAGCAAGGAGAAGCCAAACCCCTTGCCGGAAACGAAACCGACAGGTTTGCCCTGCTCGCATTTAAAGGTCAGATGGCCGATGGTCCCGCCGGAGCCTTGAGCTCCTGGAACGACACCATCCATTTCTGCCAATGGGAAGGGATAAAATGCAGCGCCAGCAACCAAAGGGTTGACAATCATCAACCTGCAGTCCAAGAGGTTGGCCGGATCACTATCTCCATCCCTTGGAAACCTCAGCTTACTCCAAGAACTCAACCTCGGGGGCAACGATCTGTACGGCGACATTCCTCCAGAGCTCGGAAACTTACCGGTATGAGAATCCTCAACCTGACTTCCAATTCTTTCGACGGGCGGATCTCGGGCAATCTGTCCAGCTGCAGGGAACTGAGGCACTTAGACTTGGGCGACAACATGCTCGTGGGAGAGATACCCGCCGAGCTCACCTCGCTGCCGAAGCTGCGAGTGCTGTACCTTCTTGTCAATAATCTCACCGGCAGCATCCCACCGTCCATCGGAAACCTCTCGTCCCTCACCAGGCTAGCGATGGGAAGAAACAACCTTGTGGGGAGCATCCCCGACGGAATCGGCTTGATCGCAGGGCTGGAGTTCCTCCAGATTGCCGAAAATCAGCTATCCGGTATGATACCTCGATCCCTCTACAATCTCTCAGCCCTCACTTTTGTCGCCATTGCAACCAACCAACTGCACGGAAGCCTCCCATCAAATTTAGGCCGAGCTCTTCCGAGGCTCGAGACGTTTATGTGGGCGGCAACCGGCTCGCTGGACCAATTCCAGCTTCACTGTCGAATGCTTCCGGCCTAGCGAACCTTGATTTTGGCTACAACAACTTCGGCGGATCGGTGCCGACGGACCTGGGCAGATTAGGCGGTCTCCTTTGGCTGAATTTTGAGGGCAATCAGCTGGGAGCAGGGGATGCCAGCGGTTTGGATTTCCTCACTTCATTGAGCAATTGCACGAAGTTGCAGGTATTGGACTTCGACAGCAATAGTTTTGAAGGTGAGCTGCCCAATTCCATCGCCAACCTCTCCACCCAGCTCTCCATGCTGATCCTGGGTGGGAACCACATACTTGGAACCGTCCCTGACGGGATCGGGAACCTGGCTAGCTTAACCGTTCTGCGAATGGAAAACAACTTTCTTGCCGGTAGCATTACGGAGTCCGTTGGGCGGCTTCAGGATTTGCAACTGCTGAGTTTGTCCGGAAACCAACTCTCGGGATCAATCCCATTCTCCCTCGGCAATCTCTCCCGGTTGAACGATCTCCATCTAGGAAAAATGATATCGAAGGAGGCATTCCTTCGAGCCTTGGGCGATGCATCAATTTGCAATTTCTAGACCTTTCCGACAACAAACTCGATGGTGCGATCCCTGCACGAGTCATCGGAATCCCCTCCCTATCGGTATTTCTTAGTTTCGCTCGCAACTCGCTTCTTGGACACTACCGGCGGAGGTTGGTAAGTTGAAGAATCTTGGGGAGCTGGATATCTCTGGGAACAGACTTTCAGGTGAAATTCCGGAGGCATTGGGTGATTGTGAGAGCATGGAATATCTGCACATGCAGAACAACAAGTTTGAAGGAGCCATTCCTTCATCTTTGCAGAAGTTGAAAGGTATCCAGTATCTCGATCTTTCAAGAAATAATCTGTCAGGACAGATCCCAGAATATCTAGGGGGCAGCCTGCATTCTCTGTGGCACTTGAATCTGTCGTTCAACAATTTGGAGGGTGCAGTACCACAAGAGGGGGTATTTAGAAATGTTACTGCTATTTCTGCCGGGGGAAATGCCAAGCTTTGTGGAGGTGTTCCAGAGCTGCGACTGCCTGAATGCCCTGTTACGACTTCTAAGACAAAGCCGAGCAACCGGGTAACCAAAATAGTAATCCCAATCGTTTGTACGCTAGCAGTTCTAGCTTTACTATCATGTATGTGCTTCATATCCTATGGTTTGAGAAGGCCCAGAAAGACTCCCCTACCAGCCCCTTCTTTGTTTGGAGGAACCCTACATGAAGATCTCTTACAGAGAGCTACGTAAAGCCACTGATGGATTTTCCTCAAAAAATTTGATTGGTGAGGAAGGTTCGGCCTTGTCTACAGAGGAACTCTGGACGCTAGCGGATCCGTGGTCGCTATAAAGGTCCTCAAACTCCGAAACCATGGAGCTTCCGCCACCTTCATGGCTGAGTGCGAAGCCCTCAGTCATATCAGGCATCGCAACCTCATCAAGATCCTGACTTGTTGTTCAAGCGTGGACTCTGCCGGCAATGATTTCAAAGCTCTAGTTTACGAGTTTATGCCCAACGGGAGTCTAGAGGAGTGGCTGCATCCAGATCCAGGGAAGCAGCATCCTTCCAAAGTTCTCAACATTCTTCAGAGGTTAGACATAAGCATTGATGTAGCTTCCGCATTGGACTATCTCCATCACCAATGCCAGGCACCGGTAGCTCATTGTGATCTTAAGCCAAGCAACGTCCTTCTAGATCATGAGTTGACTGCCCATGTGGGTGATTTTGGGTTAGCCAAGGTACTGCTCGAGGACAGGAATTCTAAAATTCAAACCAGCTCCGTTGCGATCAAAGGGTCCGTAGGATACGTTCCTCCAGGTAATAATGGCTTGCGCCTTCCTGTATCCACCTTCAAATCGTTATATTTTGCATGATGAATGATGGGTTTTTAACAATTAGCTGAGAATTATGGTTATCATCAAATGATTGAATAGCTATTTGTAAAGTTGATCTCGAACTCAACCACTATCTAGACTATATAACAAAGAACAAGTCTTCTTATTGATAAATGAACGGGATTTCTTTCTTGGATTAGTTTCGATGGTACCTTTTTTGCTAAAAAGCTCCCTTTCAATGTTCTGCCAAAACTTTGATCTAATACCTCATAGGTAGAAGGGATAGAGCATGGATTATTTTTTTTCCATTTGATGGACCAGCAGTATTTCTTTCCACTGTTTGTAAGAATGATATGCGTGAACTGCAGAGTACGGAATGGGCGGTGATGTCTCCACGAGAGGTGATGTGTACAGCTATGGGATTCTTCTACTGGAGATGTTTACAGGGAGGAGACCAACTGATGAAGCATTCAACGAGGGATCATGCCTCCACGATCTTGCAAGAATGGTATATCCTGAACGAACAATGGAAATTATTGATCCACGATCATTACTAATAGGAGACGAAGAAATGGTGTCTGATGGGAGGCAACGTAGTATCATGAGCAGCAGAATGGAGCAATGCTTGGTTTCAGTAATTGGCATCGGCCTATCCTGCTCTGTAGCACAACCAAACGCACGGTTGGAGATGAGAGATGTTGCCATGAAATTGCATGCTATCAGAGCCAGGCTTCTTAGAGGCGATACCTGAGACAAATAGCGGCGGACACATCTTTGACGGCCACAGCAGAGAAATGTGAATGAAAGAGATGACAGACATGGTACAAGAGACATGTTATCTTGAGAGCATTATGTACAACAAAATCCTCCTCCACGGATTTCACTTTATACGATGAATCACTATAGCTTTGTCTCTTCAGATTACATAAAAGTAAACAGAGAAAAATCTTTCACCAAGTGTTATCATCAACGCCATAGCAAGTCTTGAGTCCGGTAGCAGTTTATGGATGGCCAGGATTCAATGCATGGACAGCGTCAAGTCTCCTGCAGCTTCTTCCAGGTGAAATGATATCCAAGCTGAAAATGCCAAATAAAAGGAATGTCTTTGAACCCCGCCCCGCCCACGGGTTCAGTTTGTCATCAGAAATGGCAAGCTGTGGGGTATTCCAGAATTTCGAGTACCCGCGTGCCCCTAGCACAAAACAAAGAAAACGGCATCCTCCCCGTTCTTGGTCCTGATAGAAAGGAAATCTGGGTCCTGATAAAACAAAACCTGCAATTTAGTTTTTCATAGAAGAGGAACCGCAAAATGCAAAACCTCGGATCGATGGAACCTTGTCAAAATCTTCCTCGGCCTAGGACCTCCGAAGCAATGAATTTAAAACCATAGTTTTCAACTTCATGCCAAGAGGAGATCTTTAGGATTTGCTCTTCCAAAAGTTGATGGGAAGCATGCCTTGAAATTTGAACCTTGTTTGAAGAATTACTACAGCATGGGATGTTTGCTTCTGCAACGGATCATCTTCACCATCATTGCCCAACACCATTATTCACTGTGATATGAAACCATACAGTATCCTGCTTTAACATGATAGATGCGCTCATTTGACATATTTGGACCGGCAAGGTTCCAGTCTGAGCCATCCTCTAATTTATTCAGGAGGATGCAAATTCAAAGCAGTTTGGTGATTTTGGACCGGCAACCATCCAGTCCGAAACATCCTATAATTCTAGCAAAGATGATGCATTGCTACAGGTATAAAATCCAGAACTGTTAGTTTCCGTTTAATTTTGGGACCCGGTATTCTAATGAATCATATAATAAGATTTTTTTTAAAAAAATCAAAAATATTGTACCGACATATGTCTCAATATTTGATAATTAATAGGAAATCATTAACTTAAACAATTAGTTCAGTGACTGGCTTGAAATATCAAGACCATTGGGGCACAGCCAGAGAAGAGATAACTGAATTGCTAATTAACAAGGAAATTTTTTAACAAATATCTAAAACTCTTAAGAGGAAAACGGTCAAACCTATACTGGATAGGCTAAAAAAATTCATAGAGTTTAACAAATACAAAATCCATAACTACAATGGAATCAACCATTGAAACAACAAGCACAACAAGTTCCCAACAAAATCCATTAATCTCATAAAACAGATGAGGATTTGGTATTCACCAAGTCAGTGAGCTCCTGTACAAAATCCACAATTTTTATGAAATCAACCATCAAAACAATAATGATAAGTGCCCAAATTTCATTATATGTTCATATCCAAGTCACTTACGTCCTTAGGTAATCTTATCCCCCATTTATCTTTTGATGCTTCATGTATTTAGGATAAGTTTCCATTTCTTATTCACTGAATGCTCCATCTTCTTCTGTGTTTATGTGCAGATTATAGTACAGGAGGCATCATGTGAATACAAGGAGTTGTTAACGGCTATAAAATCGTCTCACTGGAAATGTTGGTAGGAAAGAGGCCAACAAATGAAGAATCAAATGGTACTTTACATCTCTACATATTTTCTAAAAAGCTTTGCCTGAGAAAGTGACAGATTATAGATTGCAATGACATATTAATCAAGAAATGCAAGGATAGCAAGGATGGAAACATTACAAGAAGCAGAGAAGAGGTTGATTAAATTTGTTAAATTATGATAGATGTTGTCATGAAAATGCATGCAAAATGGGATGTGCTTATAAGGGTTGCAAAAAGTTGCTACACATAAACCTTTGGCTCTTTGAAATTTAAATCTGTGATGGGACCCAACTTACAGCAAGATGAAGAATGTTACATGTTCCAATTAATTTTCACTGTAGCTGATCTGTACATTAGTGGCCAGTTTTGATAAGTATTGTAATTTTCGAAATTGGCTGTCGGTAGTTCAAATGTTTCCTTTCTGCTCACTTGGAAATGTACCACGGGAAAGGTTCAACAGCCAGCAGAATAATATAAGATTCTTCCCACATATTATTTATCATAAAGCAGAAACAAAGCATTCAACAGATTTACAAAAATGTTCCACAAAGCACCCCTGATCTTCAATAGAGGCACCACCCAAGCTTCAACTTAGTTGGTTGCCATTTTTATCGAATACTATTACCTAAAAGAATGAAATTATGTAAGAAGTGAAGCAAATTGAAAGAGGGGAGGGAAAAGACTACTGCCTACTCACAACTCATCTTCCAACATGCTCAGTCTAACAGCAGAACCATTTCATACAAAGGCAACCGTATATATCAATCAGTTTACTTTTCAGTCCACTGGGATGGAAATTCTGCCTCCATCCATTTGTTCATTCAATCCCTTTTTTTGAATTGATGCAAAATAAGGAATATGATCATCCTGCAATATCTCCTGGCCATCAATATTGATCGTCTCCTTTTACTGACTTTTGGTTCTACTAAAACTACATCTCATTCCTCTGCTTCAGTGCCGAAAGCTTTCTTCTGGAATTCTAGCTAACATTTAACCTAGACTTCATATCATCACTAAACACTACTAACATTGGTATCTTCACTTGTATGAATATCACAGCAAGCTCTCCAGGATAGTTTAAAGAGATGTAAGCTTAGTGAACAGTTTAAGCCCATCATGCCTGAAAATTCACTTGTCACACCATGGCTGCTTCTAAGTTTTGTCCCTCGTCCTTCAATTGATGTTGGGAGCTGTTTGGTGTGCTACAAGTTGGCCTGCCCTATAAGTCCAGTCCACGGCAGGCCATCCCAGTTGCTGGTGTCTTGTAGTTGGACTTGCAAAGCAGGACAACTTCCAGTGGCCCTACAAATGAAACCCCTCCATACCAAAGCTCCACTTGCAGCCAAATTGGATGCAAGACAAGCTGTAAGCTCATCCATGCAACAACCCCCTATCTCCCCACCCATCCTGACTCCTCTATACCCCCTCCCCACCCCTCGATTTCTCAACACCTCCACCCAACTCCTCCACCGCACCCGTCCCCGCCCTCCTCTTCCTCCTCTCCACCATTACCCCCTCCGCAGATCCCCCAAGATCCGTACTTCATTGTAATGCCTTTCCTCTGGCATTTGGTCCTTGCAATCTGATTCGACCCCCTCCAAGAGTGTGCAAACCTGATCCACCCTACTCGACGAGGCCGCCCTCAGCTGCTTCGAGTGCAAGGTCAAGGATGGCATCCACACCACTTGGCGACTCATTGCAACAGGAAGAGAGGAGTTCTCGTTGTCAATCCATAGAGAGAGAGGACTCACTCTGCTGCATCTCCTACCTCCGATCCTCGATGGCATGGTGCCTCCCACTTGTGAGCTCAACCCACCATCCAAACAACCTCATTGGCATGATGCAGCTCGACCCACCTACATCTCAATCTGCATGCAACTCAAGGCAAGGTTAAGTTGGCATACATAGCTCCAAACAAGCCCTTACTATAGATGAACATGATTATAAGCCAATGATCAGGATGCAGTACTAAAAGAAGAACAAGAAGATCTCATGGCTATATTGCAGGACATTTGTTGAAATGCCTTGGGATATCATGTAGTAATTTCAGCTATGCTAGCTATGAAAGGTCTTGAAAGAGCATGGATTTCTACTTAGAACGCCCAGAATCATTTCTCTGAGCTTTCATATACATAGGAGGTTGATGTGTAGTATTTTTGTGAGATGCATATTGGTTTTGCTACAACTTTGACGTCTCATCATAGCCAAAAATTCAGCAGGAGCATTGGACTATCTCCCCTTAAGAAGAAACAGTAGAATCTGATTTTATGTGCTCCTTATAACCTTGAAACCATGAGATATGAAGATGATAAGGAAAGGTTCTACTATTGGAAAAGGAATCAGGTGAGGGAGATAGAGAGGAAAAAAAACATTGGTGAAGGTTGCTGGGATCGGATAGGCACTTTATATTTGATTCCAAACATAGAGGATATAGAGGGAACAACTACACATAACTTCCAGTCAATAATAACTAAGCACTTTCTATTTAGTAGAAACAAATTCTGCATAGTATTTCTGTAAAAAAAAAAAAAAAAAAAATCACCAGATGAATGGTTCCCAGGATATAAGCTCAATGAATGCAAGAGCATGTCATGACTCTTGTGCAGTAAAATGGACATCCGAGAGGTGATAAAAGCCCCATAAGAAAGATAGCCATAATCTGATGTTATTAAGACAAGTAAAAAATAAGATTCTGTAAACCAGTAACAAGGATGTTCGACAACGTGCTTGGCATTCGAACAGAATATGACAACTACATGATATCCAATTCAGTTTCTAAGAGCTCTCTGACCAATCAAATTATATACTGCAAGGAGAACAGATCTGGAAACCAACAAATAACATCCATAGACAGGAAAACTAGAATTATTTAAATCAAAAAGAAAAAAAGCTGCACAGAAGTTCAATGAAAGAGTCAGAGGGGTTCGCACATCTCATCAACGATCATGCAATATAAGTACTTGCTAATAATAACAAGAAAATCTGAAGAATTGAACATAGTATAACAAAGGAACGGATGTCGTACACATAAATCGTAGGAATACATAACAAGAAGAAGGCAAAGCAGGGAGATGAAGCATGTGATAATTTTTAAGGATCGAGACACAACCAACAAGAATAGATCCTATACATCGATTCCCAGCACTGCCAAATTACAACAGCAGTCAGAGATGTACATATAGACAGCGCGATTAATAAAAGCAGACAGTCCGTACAACACGATCAAGAGAAGCACACCCAAGAAAGGAAGAAAGAAAGGAGAAGAAACCCTAGATTGCGCAATAGCAGTCCGGATGCAGATGAGGGGCCCTGGAGAGATGCGCCGCACCTAATTCAGGAGGATCCTTCCATCTGGCGCTGATCGGCGGATGCGTGGTGGCGAGTGCTGTCGTAGTCTACGACCTCGGAGTCGGTGACGGAGCGGGAGTGCTGAACGATGGAGCGGCCGATGGAGTTGATCCACTCCTCCTTCTCCTTCTCGGAGTCGGCGATGAAGTACATGGTCTCGCGGCTGGTCGACAGCTCGAAGGCGAACTGCCGGTTGAGCACGTCCTCGGCGCCCTTCACCGTGAGGCAGGAAGCCACGGGGATCACACCCCGCGGGACCGACGCCCGGGTCACCACCGGTTCCTTGAACCAGAACAGCTTCCCTTGCTTCAGCACGAACCACCGGCGCCGCCACGTCTTGATGTACTCCCCTTGCTTGGTTAGCCACCCCGCCCGCTCCGGGTCCGACCAGAACTCCACGCCCCCGCCCATGTCCTCCGCCCCACGCGACGCCCCCCACGCCGCCCTCCACAGGCTCGCCATCTCTCGCGCGCGCCGCCGATCGTTCCCTCTTCCTCGCCCTCGCCCTCGCCCGGATGGAATGAATGGTGTCTGATGCCCGCTTTGGGTTTAGGAATTATTCCCATGACTCGACGAACAGAATAAGGGAAGAGGTATGATCTGATCCGAGGGTGGGAAAAAATGTCGCTCCGGAGCTGCCGCTCAGCCTTAAAATCGTCACCGCCGTTGCCGACTTCTCACCTGGTTTTTTCCTAATTAATTAATTAATTAATTAATATGTAGGCAAGGCCGTAACTCTTTGTAAATATCGGAGCAGGGCGAAGGAAACGAATGGTGCGGGGACCGGCAAATAGGGACGGCGATTCTTGGGGGGGAAACAGGCAATTAAATAGAAGGAACGCCGATTCAAGAGATCCTTCTCCTCATCTCTGCTTCTCTGGCGTCATCGCTACCAGGCACACTCTCTCTTCTCCATCTCTCAGCTGGTATGTATTCTCAAAAAATCTCTCTGCTGCTCTGGACTTCATAAAAATCTGGAAAGATTAGCGTTTCCTTGAGGCATCTAAGTTCCAATGCTATGCGTTCGATGAATTGTCCCTATAAATTAAATAAGAGATTGTACGATTTGTTTTATCCATATTCTTCCCCTAGGTTTTATGTTATCAGCTGGTGAACCTTAGAATCTAGTTTACTTGTTGAAATACAGGGTCAGTAAGCATGAGAAAGTAGGAAGATATATCTCCTAGGGTTTGTTTTGAATGAGTTAGATATTTTTTGTTAATATCTCCAGTTTAAACTCTCTTTTTTTATCTGTCGTTACTTGATTAACTGATCGACCATAAGACTAACCTCCATGCAAGGACTTCTGGTTATACCACACTATGATTGTTGTTGATTGGTTTCAGGCATCTTCAGGTGCTTGCTACCTGATATGTGCTTAGTGATCCCAAGAAGAGCTTAAAAAACTTACCAAGGGTTCTTTAATCCCACCGTTATGTTTTAACAGAGCCAGCAATACCTAAAGTAATAAAATATGATGTCAATAGCATGGTTTCAAAATCTCCTTTCTATTTAATTTAGAAGATGCAAGTAATCACAACAGGGTGCCAGATACCGTCAAAGTTAAGTAGCGATACAGTTGGAAACCAAGGTTAGGCGCCCATGAGGGCATGCCCAAGTCCTGACTCATGTGGGAGTTATTACATGATGATAACTACTTGGTGTAGTTATCATAACTTCCATGCACTCCCAACAACTTCCCCAACCACTTCATGATGACAGGTAGGGGATCAAAAATGGGAGAAAATAGAGAGAAATATTTCTCGCCTCCTTCCTATCTCCCTCTGCCATCCGTGAACCCAAAAGACTCTTAGGTTGTGGGAAAGAGTTTCCATTTTAATTGCAAATGGATTCCCGACAGTAAATTCATGCTATAACAACGAAGAGGATGTTCACAAACACGACAAGAAACTTAAAGCACATAATTCTAGCTAAAGAAAGTTCCTGGAAACATTTGACCACGTGCTTCCAAAAGGTATGTTACTGATCTTCATTCCAGTTGAAGATTTTGATTTCTTTCACGTACCAAGAAAAAGAATCCATATTGCTTCACAAAACGTATAAAAGCAACTAGTATATCTTCTTAAGAAAAAAATATTTTAAGCAAAAAAATTCCTGGAATTTGCTTGTAAAGGCGACCCACAATGAGGCAATACCTGAAGTCCACAAGAAGATCATTATTGCGAATAAGTTGTACTTTTTTATATAAAAAACTAAAGAATGTACAAAAGACCACAACTACGAGGACTAACCTGAATGGCAATGTCTTCCCGATATGCCTACTATAGCAAGTGAATTTGCTTAATTGCTTTACAATCTCCATGATTTGTTCTTATTTGCAGTTTGTTGAATATTTTGATTTTAAGCTCATGAAATTGGAATATTGAAGTCCTGATGTAAAGCAATATGGTTGTAATAGAGATATGGTATAGAAGTGCGGTTAAATTGCTGACATTCTAATGCTTTATGCCACATAATTTTTAATTACTTGGTGGTTTTTATGCTTTCTAACATTAAAATCAATTACATGAATTGTTGTCGGGGGAAAAGTCTACAAAGTGTCCCTTGAAGTAAGATGCTTATTATATCTGCAGACCTTTGCTTGCAAAAGTCATGTCTAGGTATTGCAATATGTTGATTAAAATATATTTAGAAGCTTTCTCTGAATTGCATGTCAAATCAAGAGTAGATGAGATCAGCACTTTTCATGTTATTATTTCAGTTTATAACATGTGGAGCTAGAGTACTTGCAAAACTTTGGAGATCGAGTTTGCTTAGCCACCGGCCATGTTCATATTGTTGGTTATTGTAACTCTACTATATTTGAATTTTACATAGGACCTAGAATGAGTCAATTGAGTTGAGGGAGCCATGATAGCTTGTTATCAGGATTTGCTACCAATTGAAGAAGAATGTTTACAAGGCTAGCAAATTTAGGAGCACCTAACAAGTGCTTGTGTAAACTCACGTTTTAATTGCATGATTGTCAAAGGTATTGAAGATGATAGAACCATTAATTGTTGGGACAGGCTTGTCGCATGTAATCAAGCTGCTCCAAATTGGGAAATTTTGAAAATTGGGAAGTTCAAGGGAAGTGTTTCATGAAATAATGGAAAGCTCCTGACAAAACTACCATGTAGTTTGGTTAAAACTGTGGAAAATGAAAGGATAGCTGCAGGAAATCTCTGATGACCAGCTTCTCATGTGTTTCATGCATCTTTGAACATTATTTCTTGCTTCCTTCTTTTGAGTGATTTAACCACATGTAAGCTTTCGCATATCACTTTCCACATGCTGTTCAAAGGAGCAAAGATGTACATAATGATATTTAATGCTTCATTGCAGATAGGTTGATGTGCAATTATACAGTGCAAAGATAAGGTTTGCGACCAAAATTTCAGAAAGGGCTCAGTGATGTTGGAAGGTCATATTATAGGGCAGGGTGTGTGATCAAAATTGCAAAAAAAGATAAGGTGTGTGATCAAAATGTTGTCAGCATCTGCAGCTAATGGTTTTGCTACCAAGATCTGGATTCACATATAGGTGTACAACCTATACGGAAGATCATATGGAAACTTTCCCTTTGCATCATTTTTTTGAGAGCTTGTATAATAGAATGCTGAGAAATGTTAAACATATCTTTATTTTCTTTTAATTTTGAATTGGTTTGATAATAGCAAGTTTGAAAAGCCTGTAGGTGTTATGTACTGCACGAAATCCTTAAGATAAGGACTTCATTTAGGAAGCACTTAAATTTTAAGATACTGGAACTTGAGCCTCTATAAGAGTCTTATTTACTTATGACTGCTTTTGGAATTTCTAGTATAAGTTTGGCTATAGTGACTTGTAGATAGAACTGTTTGTCTAAAGGGATTAGTAGACTTCCAGTTCTGCTTTCAAATATTAACTTGCCTCTCGTGTAGCTCTCCCCCCGATTTCTTCTCATCCTCCATCCCCTGATTTCTGTAATTAATATGTTTTGGAATTCCACCTGTTCTTTCTCATCTATTTAAACTACAAGCCATTTGTTCGTATCTTATCCCAGTATGACGGGCTGTCTGTTTAATGACACAGCATATTGTTGCTGTACACGATGTGATAATTAATATTTAACAGTGTGGAGTTTGTGTTACTTCCATAACTTATTTACCCTTTTTATCAGTAACTTGGAAACTACCAAAGTTTTCTGAAGGTATTTGCTTCAAATTCAGTGACAGGAGCCTATGGGAGCCAATTCTGTTGATACTGAATTTTGTTTGCAATCTTTGCTTAGCACTCCTTAGTTTCACAACAATATTTTCCCTTGCAAACTCCTTAACAGAATAAACTATGATTTTCTGTTGATTGACAAGGTTTTATGTAAGTTATTGGATAGGCATACATGATAGACACACACACATTCTCTTTTTAAATCATTATGATGTGGCATCTGTTTATGTGATTTGAGAGGCCGAAGATCCTGCTAGAATCAGTTTCACTGCAGGGGAAGCAATCTCCAAAATTCTATTGTGGCTGTACTAGAAAGAATCCTAGAGAAGGTGTCACAACTAGGGTGCAGATGGGCTAGTAGATTTCCAAGTCACGTAGACTTGACCCGAAATAAAGTCATGGTTATAATTGTGTCCTAGACGGCTAGATTGGATCCATGTGCTTGGTGGGCAGTTGGATCAGGTCCCTTGGGTTTGGTTCAAGTTGTGTATACTGAGCCAATTATTTTAGATTAATTACTGTTGTGCCAAATTGTACTTATTCTGGTTTAATGTGTCATGTCCAGTTTTACTTGATGCATCCCTAACCTTGCTGAAACTAGGATTGTTTTTGACCTTGCCTAGCCAAGTAATAAGGATATCTTCTATGGCTTGGGTCTATATGGATCGGTAATATGGTTGGATTCGTGTCCATTCAACCAGCTGGGCACCTTTATTAGATCCTTCCCGTTTATACTTATTGCGCACATGAATTGGATATTTTCTTGCAATCATTGACTCTTTTGATTCTAGATCTATTTGGATTTTTATGTTTATGCCAATACTCGGGTGCAGTTTTTGGATGCTTCTTGAGAACTTTTTTAAGATCTTTAGGCAGCATATGGGTGCAGAACAGAGCAGGCATGAGGCTTGAAATAAGCCGCATGCCAGCCAATCAGCATTTAGGAAATAGGTATGAGCATGAAATACTTATTCCAGTCAAACTTGCTTATACATTTTCTAACATAAATCTATCATGTATGCCCTCCGCCCCTCCCTCCCTCCTCTCTCTGTATGTGTGCGTGTAGCAAAACACCTTTAGCCAAAAGTTATTCCAAATACTGTAGCCAGAAAAAAAAAGGCAGAGTACAGAAAAGGAATAAATTGTGGCATAACTATGCTAGTAGGTATAACTATGGCTATTCTACCTTCCTCATTCTGAACCAAATGCAACCTTAAGGGGGTGCATCTTGATAGTTATTTCTAGGGCCGCAATGTTTATATTAGATTTCATACAGCACTTATGCTAGCATCTCTGTATTCATTATCTCTCCTGAAATGTCAGGTTATGAAAGAGCTGAATTTATTGAGAGGGAAATGCAACGGATGGCCAAACAAATAAAATCAATTATTCAAAAAGTAAATTCTAGTCAGGTACATCTCTACAAGATTTCGAATTAGTCATAGCCTTCTTAGCTACCAGTGCTCTGCATATTTTGTTTAGTTGGGTGACCTTGATGTGGTTGATGGTATGACTCCTATTGATGTTGCCGTTCGACTATTAAACAATCAACTAAGTTCACTAATGTGGATCGATGAAAAGGTCAGTATGGTAGATTAATTAGGTTTTTTCTCTAAAGCTTTTTATTTCCATTATCATATTTGTTCCTCTGCAGGCAGTACATGTTTATTGCTGAAGTTGTCTGTATAGTTCTATGTCAATCTCTTTTATAAAATTGTAATTCAGCTCTGTTATGAAAATCTTGCCAGTTATTGCTTCATTTTTCATATTTTTAACAAAACTTCAGTATCATATAGAAGCAAGAACCAAGGAATTGGTGGTCTGATTTTCTGGCCTTGCATCAGATTGTTGATGAAATTATTTGACTTTGCTGATAACAATGGCTTGAAGAAAAAAGGGCATTTTTATTTGTTTTCTTCAGATGCAATAATATTGCACATACACTGAACTTTTTCTCGAACCTGCACAGACTTGATTCATCAGCTGATGCACAAGCAGAATTATGCATCTGTTTTGTTTCATGGTGTGCACGTTAGAGTCCTGATCAGGTGACGAATCAAGATCTCCATATCGTAAACTGCCTTCATATGGACCTGCTAATTTGGTTCCGTGTGACTCCAAAATGCTGTTTCGTAGATGTGATCCTGCTTTTATTTTGAAATAAACCTTGAGAATATAATTAACCTTGCTGAAAATGAATATGGGACTAACTTTTCTACTTTTAAAAAGCTAATTCTCAAAACTAATTCTGAATAAAGCTTGAAGCCCTTTTCATTTTACGAAATTTTTAACCTCTAAATATTCAATGCGTACTGTAGCCATAAAAGTATGTTCTTATTTTCAATGCAAACATGGCATCCTGAATCTTGAAGGTTGTTTTTTCCCCTTCAGGCTAATGAATTCGATTCAGAGACTGGCCAATTGTGGTGCTGTTGTGGAAGGCAATTTGACAGCTTCAAGGTTCTGGTTGAATTGACTACGGATGCTTAAGGGATAAAGTTGCCATGCATTGATCGGAGACACATTCTAATTTGCAGCTTAAAATCATGGGATATTCCTCCTATTTCTTTTTGAATATTAACCAGTATCCAGTAAATATTCACTTTATGTTGTATGGTGGCAATCGATGTGCAAGACATGGACATTTGGAAACGTCTGACGGGAAGTTGTAGTTTTTTCCAATTTTCACGTGTATTTTTTTGGTAGAAGGCAGGCATGCATTTGAAAGATGTATGCTTTCATAACTCGAAATTCCTTAGTTGCTTTTGTTCTTAGTGGTATGCGAAAATTTTAGAACTGTATATTATGGGCATGCATGAGCAGTTGACAATGTATAAAGCGTGAATCCCAAGCCCTTGGCTCGTGCTGCGTGCCACCGTCGCCCCCTACGCTTCACAACCAAGCCTGACAGCTGGATCCATCTCAAACTGTAATTAATGTACTTTCATTAGTTATGCCTTCCAGTGATTGTCTCAGCAAACTTACTGTTGTCCGTTCCCATATGATCTTCCATTTGTGCTGTATTTATGGATGATCTAATCCAGAAGACCTTTTTTTATTATTATTTTACATGTGCAAGAAAGGTAGCTTTTTATAAATTATTTGTCTGCTTTAACCTAGAGAGGTATACTGGAAGAGGGCGTAGCAGTGCCGGAGGCTCCCGCTGCTGCTAAAGGTTTTGGCCGAGATTGGTTGGCAGCCAGCGCTATTTTCTCTAAAAACGGGAATCCATAGCCAAGTAAGTCCAGAAAGTCCCAAGAATACGTATGAAGAGTAATGCTCATCCAGACTGGACAGGGGCCATAACCACGGCTCGCCCCACTCCCCATCTTTTGTGGCCTACTACCATTCAGGGAACTGCTGATAAATGAAACAAAACCGACCGCACGTTGGCGTATGGTATTGAGAGACCTGAAAGCGGGATTAGGATATGAAGGCGTACAATAACAGGTGTTCAGGCAAGAATCTTGCCACCAAATATATAAGACATAAAAACCTGATCATGAAGCAAGTTGGTGCATGTGATAGTTGGATTAACGCAGCGCCTAAAAGCAAAAGGGGCAAGGCAACAGCACAACCCGGCAACGCGCGGGTCACGTGAAGAGGGAAGCGAGAAACTCCCTAGAGAAGCCATTCACAAGGGGGTCTTGCGTGTTCCACGGTAAACTATATCTAGTATTTCCACCTTAAACTTTGCGTCTCATTTGCACACCTCTCTGTCCTTCTAGAAATCATTTCTGCCACTTCACAGATTATAACATATATAAAGACAGATGTCAGAAAACTAGATCCAAAATAATATTAATATACCTATGCTTTGATAGCAACAGGAAGCATCACGATACCATCAAACTTGAAGTTATATCATCCAATAAAAAGGAGCAAAAAAAAAAAAAAAAACAAGAAGACGAAGAAGAAACCATATAACGAAGAACTGAAGAAAGGATCACCCAGACTTCTGTTGCTTCCCCCTTCTTTTGTATATTACAGGTGACAAAAGCCCAAAAAGAGTAATCAGAGAACTTTTTGGTAGAAGTAAGGAAGTTGAAGGGGAGGTTTATATGGGTCTTGTTTGGCCGCCGCTCAGTGCTGCTTCGCTGGCTTCTGCGGCGCGGGCGCAGCGACAGGGGCCTTGGGGCACTGGTAGCACTTGGCGAAGAGCCCAAAGGTGTCCACCTGCTCGATGAAATTAGCCATGCTGGCCCAGCCGCCGAGCCCAAAGCCCACCACCAGCACCCACACCACCACGAAGGCGTTCACCACGTACATGGCGGTCCAGCTCGGTAGGAAGAAGGGCGGCTTCTCCGCGGCGTTCTGCAATCAAAAGACGACAGCACCCCATCCATAATCGCACTCGGCAATTTTAGTTCACAATCAAGAAGCAATCAACAGGAGAGCAATATACGATAGCCTGGGAACGCAAGAAGAAGAAGAAGAAGAAGAGAAAACGGAATGCTGTCCTGTATCTATCCATCCATCCCACTCAAAAGGGGATAAAAGGATTCAATCATCCTGCTGTTTCGTGAATTCGATTTTTTTCATCTGTACGATCTTCGTACCACCAAATTACGCAATCGCCCCCTCCAAGCATGGGGGCTGTCAAGAAATCTGGAATCACGAAACTATCTTCCCCCCTAATATAATTGAGGTGCTGGGGGGATTTGAGAAAGAAAACTGAGAACCTGCGGGAAAGAAAGTTCTCCTCGCACAACTCCTGCGGTCGGGTGGTCAAGAAAGAAAACCAGGACTAAAAATGATCAGCCTGCGACCGCTAGCAAGTTTGAAGAGAAATGGGCGCAGACAGGTAAAATCATCGATGGGAATGGAAAATGAGAGATTACGTAATAAACTACCACAGTTCTAGAAGTTATATAAACCCATGCGCAAGAATTAAGCATGCATCGATCATCAGCATTTCCGTAATCCAAACAGTCGTAGAGCTCGTAATATTATGAGCTTAGGGTTAAAGCTTCTCGAATGATCGTCGTCCAAGATGGCGAACTCTCGGCATGCACATCAGAGAGGATGGCATGGAATATCGTTTTCAAGCAATTGAGCTGCATATGGCAGGAAAGAAGTAGCTCAAAAGAGAGATCATGTCAGACAGCACAATCAGGACGGGTAGTAGTTGGAAGGAGAGGGGTATCGGACCAAATGCAGGGGCGGAGACGGTGCTCTACTCTAGCATTCCAAGTGCCAGCTAACCACAGTCGACAAACATTTACCGGCAAGGTAGAAGAAGAAGAAGAAGAAGAAACATAAATCTGAAGGAGGTATGTGCAGAGATAGCTCGGGATAATATAGAAGGGGACGATGGCAGCAGTCCGTACCTGCCTGGCGGAGGCCTTGCGATAGGTGAGCATGTGGGCGAGGGAGGGGATGATGTAGACGGTGAAGCTAACGAGGAGGGCCCCGACGGTGGAATTGATGGGCCCGAAGAAGGGGAAGATGATGGCCAGGAACCAGATGGGGATAACCACGGGGAGACGGGCCAGCGCGCGCAGGCAGATGCTCTTCGTGCCATGCATGCCGATCACCTTCTCCCACACGAAGTAGAGGGGCGTGCAAGCAAATCCGAACGTGATGAACTGGTGGATCAGCATCAGGATCACCGCCGCGTCCCTGAACCTCGACTTGGGAAGAAGCGAGAAGGCGTTGGCGTGGGTCAGCAGCTGGTCCCCGAATGCCCAGTACATGGCCGCGGCCGACGGGAGCGTCAGCGTGAACACGTACAGCGTCGCCACCAGGTAAATGTACTTGAACTTCTGGGGCTTCCACATCGCATGCATGATCTCCCTGCAAGCAATATTCATGGCACAAATGTGAGGACCATAGAATGGACTCTCCATCGATCACAATGCCAAATTGCTATGGTCCCACTGCAAATGTGCCCATACATATACATAGAAGATAGGACTATCACACTAACAGCCGCTAGCTGCGCATGGTTCAGAATGTTGGAATAATCAACTCAAAGAACTCAAATAAAACTTAAATAATTTAATATCACTGAAACAACTGATTCCAATGCGTACCTCTTTGATGTCGTTTTCTTTAGATCCAAAATAAAATAGATAATACCTGTAGATCAGTCCGAGGCGTGTAGTCACTGTCTTTGAAAGAGATTCGCCTCCTTATATGCACCGGATTCTGGCGATCCCTTCCCAAGATACAACGGACCGTTGATTTTGTAGACGTGCACAATACTACAAAATCTCTTGAACTCCGCAGGAATTTTCTCTTTGCTCGTACACTATGGTTTGATAAGAAATGAAGAAAGAATAGAAAAAGGAAGAGTACAGAGCTTGAAATGATCACTCTGCTTAAAAGACCGTGAAGGAAACCAAGCTTAAAAAATTCAAGGAAAGGGATGAAGAACTCTGTTGTTTTTTTTTTTTCTCTCGGTGAAGCCCCTTTATCTTTGGCTTCACACCAGGAGACGTTAGGCCCCAACGTCTCCCTATTCAAGAGGTTTTTAATGACGGTCTTCCGTTGAGTTTTCCAACGGGTGGATCATTCAAGGGTCAGTTTCAAAACGTAAGAAATGAGAGACGGTTTCGTAACCGTTCTTCTCAAATTTCAAAAACTTCTTACATTTCCCCACCATTTTTGAAATTTTAAAAATTTAAAATAATTTTGAAAATAATAGAAATTCTGAAAATTCAAAGTACGAGCAATCAGTACACTTAGCTTTCGATAAAAGGTGTCTTCCGGACTTGAACCTTCTTCTAGTTGGTATTTTGCCATCCACACCGGTCCGAAGTGAACAAAGTCTTGAACTTGGACTTTATGTATAGATTTTAAAATACCGAACAACTAAGAGTTGACCCTGCATGTGAGTTCCATCGGGGTAGCGCATTACGGCCGTGCGCAGGTATCTTGTTTTGTGAGTGTCTCCTAGAGAACAAGCCTTAATTCTCTATTTGACTGCGGCCCCACAGTCACACTCACATCGGTGATATCTCCAAGGGTATACTGCAACTCTATACCCTGCTATAATAGCCTTGATATCATTAAGGCATTACGCCATCCTCCTGTCTAGTGCAGTTGAGCACCTGCTCCATAGAGATGGGTAGCGAACTGAGTTCACTTTAAATTTGGTGCTCCTACCAACCACTCAGTCAGCTTGTTTGTCCCATTGAACCTACATCTTGGGATCTCCAGTCAGATAGGTTGGGTTGCCGCTGACGGTGACTCAAAAATAGGCTTTAAACCCATCCCCCTCGAAGCATATTGAACTTGTCCTCTCGACAAGCCCTTGGTCAGATGATCTGCCAAGTTCTCCACTGATTTAATATAACTTAAAGTTATAACTCCAGTAGAGGTGAGCTTCCTTAAAATTTTATATCGAAGCTCAATATGCCTAGACGACTTTGAGTTGTGATTTTTACTTTTCACTTTTGCTATAGTCGCCTGATTATCACAGTTAATTAGAACAGCAGGAATAGGCTTATCCATCATGGGAATATCTGATAACAGACCCTTAAGCCAATCTGCTTCTCCACCAGCTAACTCTAAGGCTACCATCTCAGCCTCCATGGTGGATCTAGTAATCAAGGTCTGCTTGGAAGATTTCCAAGCGACTGCACCACCACCTAGTGTAAAGACAAATCCACTAGTGGCCTTTGTATCTTCGGAATCAGAAATCCAGTTAGCATCACTATACCCTTCTAGTACAATAGGAAAACCAGAATAGTATATCCCGTAGTTAATGGTGCCCTTCAAATATTTAAGAAGCCTTTCTATTGCATTCCAATGTGTTTTATCGGGATTACTAGTGTATCTACTTAGTCTTCCTACAGCATAGGAGATATCTGGTCTTGTACAGTTAGATAAATACATAAGACTTCCAATTAATTGAGAATACTTTAATTGGGAAACACTATCCCCACCATTTTTCTTTAATTTTATGCTAGGATCATATGGGGTACTAACTGGCTTGTAATTTTCATACCCAAATTTCTTTAACACCTTTTCAACATAGTGAGATTGACTTAGAACAATCTCATTTTGTGTCCTTCTAATTTTGATTCCTAAGATTACTTTAGCTAATCCTAGATCTTTCATGTCAAAATTATCACTTAAGTATTTCTTCACTTCAAAAATTGTGACATGTTCACTACCAAAAATTAAAATGTCATCTACGTATAAACATAGGATAATAATAGACCTATCAAATATTTTCCAATATACACATTTATCGAAGTCACAAATATTAAAGCCATATGATAAAATGACTTGGTCAAACTTTTCATGCCACTGTCTAGGAGCTTGTTTTAATCCATATAAGGATTTGACTAGCTTACACACTTTATTCTCTTGACCAGGAACTACAAAACCTTCTGGCTGCTCCATATAAATTTCTTCATCTAACTCGCCATTAAGAAAGGCTGTTTTCACATCCATCTGATGAATTTCAAGTTTATAAGATGCCGCCAATGCTATAAGCACTCGAATTGTAGTTATCCTAGTGACTGGAGAATAAGTGTCAAAATAGTCCATTCCTTCTCTTTGACTAAAACCTTTAGCAACTAATCTAGCTTTGTATTTTTCAATGGATCCATCAGGATTTTGTTTCCTTTTAAATACCCATTTGCATCCTAGTGGTCTAGACCCCGGAGGTAAGTCGGTTAACACCCATGTATTGTGTGAAAGGATTGATTCCATCTCACTTTTAATGGCTTCCTCCCATAGAGGTGCATCACTAGATTTCATTGCTTCAGCATAAGTCAAAGGTTCATCTTCAACAAGGAATGTGTAGAAGTCATCTCCTAGGTTTTTCTCTATTCTAGGCCTCTTGCTCCTTCTAAGTTCAACTTGGGGTTCTATTTCAGTGTTATCATTTTGTGATTTAGAGGATTCTCCTATTTCTAACTTTCTCTTTTCTTTCATAGGAAACACATTCTCAAAAAATACTGCATCATTCGATTCTTTAATAGTGTTCGGTGTAATGTCAGGTACATCTGATCGTACTACTAAGAATCGGTATGCGTTACTATTTTCCGCGTATCCTATGAAAGCTGCATCGAAAGTCTTAGAAGACAGTTTAGTCATCTTGCTAGAGTTAATTTTAACTTTTGCAAGGCAACCCCAAACTTTAAAATATTTTAGACTAGGTTTTCTACCCCACCATAACTCATATGGTGTTTTCTGGTTATCTTTAAATGGTATACGATTAAGTATTTTACATGCTGAAATTAGAGCTTCACCCCATAAATTGTTGGAAAGACCAGAACTAATAAGCATTGAGTTAATCATGTCAAGAAAAGTTCTATTTTTTCTTTCAGCAACTCCATTTGACTGAGGAGAATAAGGGGCAGTAGTCTCATGTATAATCCCATGTTCCTCACAGAATTTTCCAAATTCTGTTGAACTATATTCTCCTCCTCTATCTGACCTGAGTCTTTTTATTGTTTTCTGGGTTTGATTTTCAACCTCTGATTTATAAATTTTAAATTTTTCTAAGGCTTCATCCTTAGTTTTTATTAAATATACATAGCAGTATTTTGACATATCATCTATAAAGGTAATAAAGTATCTTTTTCCTCCTCTCGTCAAAATACCGCTCATCTCGCAAATATCACTATGTATTAAATCAAGAAGGTTAGTACTTCTACTTGTTGATTTAAATGGTTTCCTAGGTTGTTTAGCTTGAACACAAATTTCACATTTTTTGTTCTTCTCTAAATTATATTTAGGAATTAAATCTAAACTCATCATTCTTTTGAGAGTATTGTTATTCACGTGTCCAAGTCTACTATGCCACATCTCTAAAGAGTCAATATGCATAACAAGTGGAGAAGAAACATGTTTATTCATATTGTTGCATGGTAATACACTCAATTTAAATAGCCCATCAGCAACATAACCCCTCCCTACAAATGTCCCACCTTCGGTAATTACAACCTTATTTGATTCAAACACTAATTTAAAGCCTAACTGACTCAAAAGAAAACCACTAACAAGATTCTTGCGAACATCTGGCACATGTTGCACGTTGTGGAGAGTAATAATTTTTCCAGATGTAAACTTCAATTTTACTTCTCCTTCTCCAATCACTTGTGCAACACTGGAGTTGCCCATGGTCACAGTTCTCCCTTTAACTTCCTGGTAGAAAGAAAAAGAGGAAATATCAGAACATATATGGACAGTAGCTCCTGTATCAATCCACCATTCGGTTGGATTGTAGGCCAGATTTAACTCAAGTTTTGAGATTACTAACCTGTCCTCGGTTCCAGTAGAGCCAGAACCTGTTATCATATTTGCCTGAGGAGTCACTTTGTCACCTTGCCCCTTGACTTTGTCCTTTCTATGTCTACACTGTTTGGCAAAGTGTCCTGGTTTTCCACAGACATAACATGTTCTCTTGCTCTGTTCCTTTTGAATCTTTGGTTTTGGCTTCTCAAAGTGTTTCTTGGGTTTATTTCTCCAGAAGTTAGTTTTCTTCGTTTCTACTAAGTTTGCCTTTGCATTAACTTCTGAGTCAATACCCAAATCCTGTTTATGGTTATTCCTGTGTTTTTCTTCTATTTGAAGGGACACAAGTACTTGATCCAAAGAGAGGGTGTGTCTCTTATGCTTCAAAGAGACTTTAAAATTTGTCCAGGAAGATGGAAGCTTTTCTATTAGGGCTGCCGCCTGAATTCTCTCATCTATAGAAATACCCATTGCGATGATCTTCGCCACTATATTCTGGACTTCATGTGCTTGATCAATTACTGATTTTTGATCTACCATTTTGTAAGAAAAATATTCTCCTATGATGAACTTTTCTTCTGATTCAGTTTCTTTACCATATTTCGACTCAAGTTCATCCCACAATGTCTTAGCTGTACCCTCAGCTCTAGAGTAGATGTCGTATAAGTTATCATTTAGTGCACTAAGTATCAAACTTTTGCACAAACGATCATCTTTATCAAATTTGTATTTAGCAGCTGATCTGCCGGGTTCATGATCCATTGGGTCCTTAGTTGAAGGATTGTTTGAAACCACATAAAATAAATCTAATGTGTCTAACCAAGAATCCATCTTTGTTTGCCATCTAACAAAATTCTTTCCATCAAATGACTCGGGTTTCAGGATATCGTTTAATGAGTTCTTAACTTTATCCATCTTTGTATTTCAGAAACGAAATTCTCTTTCAAAAATGTTGGAATAATCAACTCAAAGAACTCAAATAAAACTTAAATAATTTAATATCACTGAAACAACTGATTCCAATGCGTACCTCTTTGATGTCGTTTTCTTTAGATCCAAAATAAAATAGATAATACCTGTAGATCAGTCCGAGGCGTGTAGTCACTGTCTTTGAAAGAGATTCGCCTCCTTATATGCACCGGATTCTGGCGATCCCTTCCCAAGATACAACGGACCGTTGATTTTGTAGACGTGCACAATACTACAAAATCTCTTGAACTCCGCAGGAATTTTCTCTTTGCTCGTACACTATGGTTTGATAAGAAATGAAGAAAGAATAGAAAAAGGAAGAGTACAGAGCTTGAAATGATCACTCTGCTTAAAAGACCGTGAAGGAAACCAAGCTTAAAAAATTCAAGGAAAGGGATGAAGAACTCTGTTGTTTTTTTTTTTTCTCTCGGTGAAGCCCCTTTATCTTTGGCTTCACACCAGGAGACGTTAGGCCCCAACGTCTCCCTATTCAAGAGGTTTTTAATGACGGTCTTCCGTTGAGTTTTCCAACGGGTGGATCATTCAAGGGTCAGTTTCAAAACGTAAGAAATGAGAGACGGTTTCGTAACCGTTCTTCTCAAATTTCAAAAACTTCTTACACAGAATACTCATCTTCTTTCTTTTTATCTCTTTTTTTTGAAAAAATTTAAGAATATTAACTATCAGTTTCATCCTACTGTGCGCATCACTCCGAGACCATGGCCGTGGAAGCTTCTTGTCAAAATATTCCAGCACATTAATTTGATTAAATAATTAAATATATAAATAAAAGAGGAATAAGGATAATACAAAACCAAAAACGCGGAAGAAACACTCAAACCACTGAAGCCCGAAGCTTTTTCTAATCTTCCTGTTTAACTTTTATGGTCATGACGAAAGCACGGGAATTAGCTGGACATTGGAATATGTATTCTAAATAAACTAATGATGATAATAGCAAATCATTGCTAAGCTAACGGCGCTTCCCAATCACGATCCCATACTTCACCTAGAAATATAGCGAACTTCAATCTTTATGCCTTCCATCATTCATACTCCTTTCCCTTCCTCGCCTCTAAAAGATTCTTTTTAATAATAAATTTGAGCGAGAAAAGATTCCCTGCAGCATGCCAACGGGTTGATCTGGTTACCACTGATTTCCACAGCTTGTTGCCACTGAACTCCAGAAGTTCCGGTTCCACTACAAATCCTAGTAACTCTCAAATGGTGTTGATTAATTAGCTGGTCTAAATGTAAAGAAAGAAGTCTTAAAAGGAATGGCCATGCTTAAGTAATGTAAGGAGAGAACGATGTGGGGACCGGAAAGATGGGAAATGATCTCCAGATCCGGTGGTGTCCGGCCCACCAGCCAGCAAAAGCTGCCGATAGAAGGGGCGGCCGAAAAGAAAGGCAACAGATCCCTAGCAGGCGGCGGCTTCTTGAGAATTGGGTAAAAAGGTGGAAAGAGAAGGTAGGGAGAAATTATAACTTCAAAAAAAAAAAAAAACAAAGCACTTATTGCTACGCTGCTGAAAGGGCGGGGGGAGCGGGCGGGCTACGGGTCTACTGGTGCGAGTAATAGCAGCTTACACGGTGACGGCATGGCCGCCGAAAGTGTAGAGTATGTTGGTGGCGCCGGTGAAGTAGAGGACCAGCTTTGTGGGAGCCGAGTGCGTCGCGCCTTCAACCTGGCACGCAAAACAGCATAAAAAAATAGCCACCGGTTAAAATAATTATACCACCACCTGCCCTGCTGGTTTTCATCATTCCTTCTCCTTCCAAGAAATTAACTCCCGAGATAGAGAGATGGGGGCAAAGGTGCGATGGGCCCCCAAAGAAATGTAAGAAAGCGAGCCGAACCGAACGGCCGCGTAATCATTCATTACAAGGATGAAAGGATGGGGATGGGGTACCTGGCCGTTGACGAGAGCGGCGACGGTGAGGTACCAGGCGGTGTAGGTGGTCATGGCCAGGCCCAGGAAGGACCACATCCGGTAGTTGTGGAAGGAAGGGATGAACACGGTGGTCGCGCAGCAGGCGCCGAATATGTACGTCCACGTCCTCTTGTCCAGCCGGTCGTTGATGTAGTATATGTTGCTGTACCACCACCACAGTTGATCATCCAAAAATTTTGATCAGTTCCAGCCAACAAGTACAGCTCCCAGGTAGCTCGGCTATTTGAGGTTTTGAACTTATTCCGGGAGCCGGATTGGATTGGAAAATAGGAGAAGAACAACCATACCTGGCACAAGCAATCAGCTGGATAACGGAGCCGAAAAGAAGGAAGGTACAGTTGAAGGCCAGACCGACGGCTTTCCAGTAAGGCCCAAGCAGCCCATCCAGCACCTCGAACCACTGCTCCCACAAAGCGGAAAAAGGTAGACAGACAAGGATAATTCCGTCATTATGGTGCTCGAATTTGTTACATCTAGCAGGGCCCCTAAAATTCCAGAATCCAGAGGATCCTGGGCCGGGAGCGGGACGGAGGAGGAAGAGGAAGAAACGGACCTGGATGACGTGATTCTTGAAGCTGACGTTCTCCTTCTCCTTGCGGGTTCGGTACTCGACGTAGAGGACGCTGATAAGGTAGGCCGTCCAGCTGCCCATGAAACCGTAGAACAGCTGCAGCAGCAGGCCGGACAGCATCCCCAGCTGCGAGAACGAGTATGGCAGCGTCAGCAGAACTTGGGCCACCTGCGCGCGCATGCGGGAAACCCGGACGAAACCATCAGATTTCATACAAATACGAACTTTAGCCCCTACTCTGTTTCTCAAAAAATAGGGAAAGGGATTCGATCGCAAAATTATTAGAATTAAAAACGATTCAATCTGACTACGAGAGGGGAAAGCCAAAAGGTCAAGCAGGGGAAAAAAAACAGAGAGAGAGTGAAGGAAACAAAAAGAGAAATGGTGGAAGACGCATATACTTGATTGGAGGCGCAGCTGAACCAGGCGTCCCAGACGGAACCGCCGTGCCAGAGGAGGCTCTTCATGCTGAACATAGGCTGCGGCTCCTCCGCCCTCTCCTCCCCCTCCTCCTTGCCGTTGCCGTCCTGCTCCGTCTCGTTGAAGCTGGCAACGATGGCCTCCTCCGCTTGCTTCTGCGGCAGCATCTTTTCGTGGTCCTTGCTTTATCGCCTGGCCGACGCTGAGATCCCTTCCCCCCTTCTCGTCTCCTCTCCGACAACACCAGCAGCAGGAGCGAGACCGGCGGAGCGAAGGCCGAGATCCGCACCGATCTACGATCCAGAGAGCAACACGACAAATCAGAGCCGCGAAAACGATATCTAAGCGTTGTTAACAGAATTTTTTTCCTTTATATTTTTTATTTTAAAAAAAAACTGGAATTCCCGTTCGCAGCGCGGCGGATCTCTTTCAGGCCACAGCTACCCAGGAAGAAGAGGGGAAATAAAAAAAAAAAAAAAAAAACTACCTCTAAGGAGTGATGGAGTGAAAATAAAAAATAGAAAGAAAAATCAAAGAAAATAAATTAGCAGATGGTGGTATTACTAGTACCGCCACCACCGGTTTAATGTCGCACGGGGGAAAGGGAAGCAAGCAAGGGATCGAGGGCGCGTTCGTGGCTCGCTCTGGAACCGATAGATAGGAGAACGGGAAGGGGCAGTGGGGATCCCAGAGAGCGCTCTTCGTTTTTCGATTCACCCGTTTTCAGGAAAGAGGAAGCAAGCGACAAGTGGCGATGGGAAATAGAGTAGCGGAATGCAAAATGAAAGAAGCGTGAACAGAATAGAGAGTTGGTGAGACATAAAAGAGTACGACGGACGGTCCGTTTGAACTTTGAACTCCTCGGCCAGCAAACCACTGGCGGAGCTCTCTCTCTCTCTCTCTCTCCAGGGCCCAGCCGATTCGACCTAAATGCGCGCCCCGAGACCCAGACGAGAAACGAAAAGAACTGAGAGCCTTCGTGCTGAAATGTGGCAGGCAGGCAGGCAGGCAGGCGGAGGGATGAGAGTAAAGGGGAGAGATTCAGAGAGAAACCTCTTCCTTCCCCCCTCTCTGGCCTCCTAACTGCCTGCCTTTTTTCCGCTGCCTCCTCTCTCTCACTCTCTCTTAATCTTAGCCCCCTGCTTTTCCTCAGTAAGTAAGACAGGGGTCGGTTCATTTGAAACTTTAAGAGGAGGAGCAGAGAAAGAAGGAAGAGGCGCACCTAATCCGGGGATTGGATTCCTTCGTAGAAATGTGGATCTTGGAGAAAAGGAAACGTAGCTAGCCGGGCGGGGATGTGAACAGAGGAAAGCCCGTAGGCGGTCTTTTATAGGGGAGGAACCGTGGTTCTTTTTCTTTTTTTTCTTTTTTCTTTTTTCCTTTTTTTTTTTTTTGCTAAGGCGCGCGAGTGGGAACCGGGGTTCTTCTCCCACTCGTTCTCTGCCACTTTATGGCGAGCAATCACTGCTACTTACCAATGTGGGTGGGGGCAGCAACGAGCTTGCCCCCTGAAATTATTGATAATAGAGTTTAATGCGCCGGAAGGAATGTACGAAATAACTTTTTTTTTTTTTGGTTAATGCCACATCGCCTATAGCATGCCTCTTAACACAGAAATCCAAGAATTATGTTGGGATGGACCTCCCGTTTACCAACCGAGGCCGTCCATCTTTTAATTTTTTGTAAAAAAAATTGAGATACGCGTGTCAAAGTTGAGGCCATCCACCCATATACACTTATTATTATTATTATTATTAAACTTCTATATATCAATATGTTTGGAGGCATCTATTGAATCATTAAATGATTAATATGTATCAATTTATCTATAAGTATGTATTAGATTAGTGTCTGCGTGTGTATTGGCATCAAATTCCCTATTATATGATTTCAAGTTCTACATTTATATAACTTTTGCAATCTCAAGATAATCCCGCCATTTACATTTGATTTAAAAATCCTACAAATATGTTGAGAAAGAACGTCTTATGGATGGATGAAGAGTGATTTGACAAAGAAGAAGAGAGGATGCAAACAATTTAAACTTACAAGATAGATGGATTTTATTAGTCAGAGAAGTTGCGTTTCTGCAAAAAATTTCGATGTCTATGTTAAGGCGCATGCTACTTAAGATGTGGCATCCTATGTGATTTTCTTAAAGGATTTTTGTTAGTAGCCCAACTAAAAACGAAGGAAGAAAAGAAGCTAGGAATCTGGCCCTGGCAGCCGAGTTATCAGGAAATGAGCCAGCGCCTGATGGCTTTCCGCGGCCATTCCATTACGGGAGGAGAGGCTTAACCGCACCTAGAACTGGCCTTTTTATAATGTTTAACCAAGTTGCCTTCTTTTGCCGAGCGATTACTGCCGCTTTATGGATTGGTGTGTGGTGTGGGACATTCATTCTTTCTGATGCGTTACATATGTTATTTCTTGATTTTCTCGAATATATGTACTCTAAATTGATTTAATAAATCTGATTTCGCCAAAAATTAAAAAACAAGATGCCTCAGATTCGCTCTCTCATTGCTCTTCCCCTCCTTTACCATTTAGAATGCGCATATTCAAGGCCCGCCCATCCAAACAATTCAGCCTTTACTTTTCCAGGATTCTTTGTATAATGAATCATTCTTCCACATTAAAGAAGTTAGTAATTCGGCTTTTGGATATAAATAGTGTACAGCTCTCGCTATTTTATCTACAATATTATTATTATTATTTTTTAACGTTCTATCGCTCGTGTTTCCTCTATCCCGCCACTTCTCTTTGTTAGTGTTAAACAATCTTCGATTAATAGGGTTCTTATGAAAATAAAAAGGAAACCATTGCAACTCATCCAAGTAAAAAAAAAAAAAAAAATCTTAGCTTTCAAAAGGAACCGCTCTACCGATCATTGGTGAACATATTAGAAGTTCCTGCTCGTTCTGATGCAAATGATCAATATAAATCAAGATGCCTGCATAGCCCTCTAGTTTGGTCCTGCTTCATCTAATCTACCCAATAGACAAACAATAAGTTCTAATTTGATTTAGTTTGTCTTTCGAGCCCAACATGTGAAGTTTTTAATAATGAAATTAAAAAGTGCGAAGACAGCATTAGAAATTAAAATTATGACTTGTCCCCAAAACTTAAATTAATAAAAATAAATAAATTTATTTATATATTTTGTAATTTTTTGACTGACAATGCGTAGGATCTCTTCAATTCGAGCACAAATCAAAAGGCATTGGAGCATTGTAAGCGATACAGAGATTAGAGCACCCATCTCGATGCATAGTACATGGATTTTAGGGCTGGCAGCAGGGCCTCAGATCCAGCATGCATCACTCCAATACGCGAAAGCATGAGGTGACGCTAGATGTCCCGTTGATGATTAGTTAATGTTTTTTACAAATAATCATTACAAGAACATGAGTCGCATAATTGATTTAGTGTTTGTAGATGTAGGTATCGATATCTGTTTTTGTAGGGGTCTCTTAAGCAATGGCTAGATACCTATAACGAAATAAAAAAATTAAGATAGTTGTGCCATATAATTGGTGGAATTATTAATTGCATGGTTGGGAGAGTGGATATGAGCTAACTTGATGCCAACCAGTAGTAAGGCTATCACATTTCTTAGCGGAAAAGCATTTTATTCCCATTTGGAGTCAATGGTCAAAGCTCAGTACCGTATCCGAGGGTAAGCTGACTGAACTTGTCTTGAAGCAGCAGTAACCAATGTTACAAAGCATACTTTATGACTTCTACATTGAGCACGCATTCTCTTATTTTTGTTTGCAAGGTGATGAAATCCATGGATGAATTGGGGTTTCCAAATCAGCATAGTAACAACAGTATTATTTTTCGTCATATAAACAATATTTTTCTTATGCTGGAAAGCATGGTTTGCGATTCATAAAAGTAGGAATCGCTTGTCATAAAGTAATGAATGAAAACAATCACACCTAACTATTATATAAAATGATGATTTAGAAAATGCATGCATCGGCCTTCCTGTTTGTTATGGAGATGGCTTAACTTGTAGTCAGATCTCACATTTTCTAATAGTCTCATACTAGATTCTGGACCTCTTGATTACAATTTTTGTAGAATACATAAGGTTGCCCCACTCCTTTTAGGCGCAGAATTGTTGCTTCGACATTCGTATCGTTCAAATTTCCTTACAACAAAAAGTCTCTCGCATCTCTTCGTAAGTTGCTGCCTCGACGACTCAGCACCTAAGAAATTTAAAGCAATCATTTCACTTGGAAAAACCGATCTAGTTTGGAGAAATTATTACGCAGACCAGATCCGGTGGACCAATCCAAATCCCGAATCATGCGTGCGGTGGATAACAGGCACCCCATCACTTGAATTGTTTAAAATACAAGAGAATAATGTGGCGAATGGCTATTGGACTGGTCCACTGGACCTGGCCCATCTAATAATTGGACTCCAGCTTGGGTCCTCAAAAGTAATGTGAGACATGTCCGGATGAATCATGTAAAACCCACTGAGATTGTCGTGTAAATATACAACAACAACTGAATACTTTTAGGTCGACGATTATCAATTGTTGGCTTCGGGTTTCAGCTCTTGTCTCGGCCCACGTGCAATACCTTAGTGAAATAGAGTTCCTTATTACCAGGAGAATTCGTAAAAGAACCTTTGCATTCTTATTCATGCTCTCCTTGTTTCGTCAGCGTTTTGACGTGAGGGGCAAATCAAGGAAAAAATATCAGTAGATGAACTTGCTTACCTAATTATGGAGCTTCTGAAATTACTAGAATATGGCTGCTAAAATCGGATAATCACATTCTCTCCAAAAGAAATCTAACAATCACCCCAAGCATTTGTGCTAAGTGAGATGCTAATTCCATTACCACAAAGTATCTGGTTTGTGGTTTTATGATTTATGTTGCCGCTGAATCCGATCCGAGATTAGAGCGCAGGTTGGTCGATCCTGAGATCGGCCGGAGATGAGTTGGACAGACTAGTTAGGATGTCAAGTGGTAGGCTCCTTCGAAGATAATCTGCAAGAAAGTTTGTTTGCTAGATAGATCGGCAGCAGTGTGGAAAGATTTTTTTTTTTTTTTTCAGAATGTGCTATTTTTTGGATTTGGATATTAAATTTTTTTCTAAATGTAGGAGGATCCGGCCGAAGCTATTGCGGCAAGATTTTTTGTTTCTTTTTGTATAGTTGATTGATGGGCGCACCCAATGGGACAGAATTTTAGCATGAACAATTAGCGGACCTCCGGAAACTAGAAGGAACGGGCAGAGGTCCGTTCGGGGTCAGCCAACGAGGAGGCTTAAACGCCATGTTCCAGGAAGGCTTGCCACGTTAACCTCTCCACGGAGCCCCACGTTCGCCCGTTCAAGCGGGAATTTGTCGGCTTGGTGCGGCTCCCCGTCTCGGTCCTCAGGCCCCAGCCGCACTTACCGAGCCCCTCTCTTTTGACCTCAGCTCCCTTTCTTTTTCTCACTCACCAATAGTCTCCTCCTCCCTAATATATATATATATATATATATATATATATATATATTCCTTTTTGGAAAAAAATGCTGCCTGATCTCTCTCCATCATTTGTTTCGGTTGCATCGTCTCATTAACTATTTAATCTGCTCTAAAAAAAACTATTTAACCTTCTATTTCTTTTATGCAACGGCGCCTCACATACATTAGACGTGAATGCGGTCAACAAAATTAAAAAAAAATTGGTGCAAAGCAAAACAAATAAATAGATGGTTCTTCCATATGAACTCTCTGATGAACTGCAAAAGAGGCAACCCAGTCTGCAATACTGTTTACCTTCCAATAAATATAAATGGCCTGTAAAAAACCACACTCTCGAGAGTCAGCAGACGTCGTAGAGCAGCAGCAGCCCGCCAACACCGCGTTGCTAGCCAGATATCCACTCGATCACCATAACCAAGTCTCTTTCAAAAAGAATACGGTCGATATCCGCAATAAGTCTCTCATAGGTGATGCATTTCTATGTAGTTTTAAGCTCGGCGCCAATAACAGTAGTGTCAAAAATCTGCCGATCTCTTTGCTGCAATTAATCTAGTGTTCTAATCTTTGATAATAAATTCTGCACTTTGGTTATACTCTTTTGCAGTAACATTGCTGTCGAAGTTCATCCGGAAAAAACTAAGACCGGGGCTCCTACAAAATGAAGGATGTTCTGGACAGAATGGGAGCCACGCGCCTCCGTTGTAATACCGGTTTGGTTTACCGAATCTCCCCCCGCTTCGCTCGGTGCAGCTGCAATGGTTTTTTGATTTTGGTTTACCGTGAGGCTGCAATGATTGATAGCCGGATTTTGGACGCAATACCATGTGGAACAGTTGGGCCCACGCTCCCCTCGTCCATCACGAACACGTGGCCCCCATGCCTGTCGTGTACGAGAGATATGGGCCTCCTTCCGAGTCTTAGATCCGTGTCCTAAACAACCAGACTCATACTTAACCCTCGTACATTAGAGGCCGATAGTTTCACACCGCCGCATTGGAGAACTCGGCGAGTTTCTCTATTCGTTTGATGTGGCTTTGGCAGGGGGAATCGTGCTTGCTATGCAAGCTCCACGTTGCTTAATTTTCCGTCCCGCAAGGGGGTGGAAATAGGCATCCCCTCTTCCGAGGATGGTGCTTTCATGATATACGTCGCCGAGTGTTAAAGTATATATTGATGAATGGTGGCAAAAAATATATTATACCCGGGCAATGCGTGCAATGGTCTTTATGTTTTGCGATTATCATGATTATGCCTCAATTAATTACAATGGACGCCGTCAGAATCTCGTCAAATGGCAGGAGATGGTGGGGGGCCCGGCATCTCACTAACTGGACGGGAAAATACCTTTTGGATCGAGGTGGTGGACGACGGAGGAGAAGGCGCACTCAATAATACTCGATGCCTCCGCTCACGTGTCCTTCTCAATGGCTTTAGTCAGACTGGTGGACTACGGCATCAACGACAACGGCGGGCACCCCTGCTGTATTGGACCTCACATATCGGTATCTAGATCTCACATGTCGGTATGTACAAATCTCCTGCAAGATTAGGTGCCCCAACGGATCTTTAACCGCACCGTACCAGCAGTGCGCTGATCTGGTATTGTTATAAGCCGAAAACATCCCAACGTTGGGTCCCTGAATCGATGGATGTTTGATGGGTGCAGCGTGCATATAAATTTGCATCCGTCGAGCCATGGGATCCGGCCGGCGGTCCTTGGAATCGTCAAATCTTCCAGGATATATATATATATATATATATATATATATATATATATATATATATATATATATATATATATGTTTAGTAGATGGACGGATGTATTAGGTGGACCTTTGGGGTCCGTACTGCTGCCAACAGCGATGCGTTCCCCCACGGCTTGTTCAGATCAATGGCGATGCGGGGGGAGCTAATTAACAACCAAAAGGGAACGAATGTGGGGCTCCTGACCGACCTGTCACGGTCGCGGGCTCGGCATGCACCATTTGCTTATGTTCGATCGATCCTAATCAAGTAACACCGTCCATCGCTAATCGTACACTCTTGGAATCGAGCTGCAGTGGTGCATCACTCGCCAACCATAACCAACGAACAGAACGGACCAACTCGGGCCATCGACCCAGAAACACGGTGGAGCCACAAGCAGAGCAGGCCGAGGCCGTGTGAGCGAAGAACGACGTCAGCTCCACGCTCTCAAGGCAAACAGCGCTCGAAAGAGAAGCCGAGTTGGAGCTTCATTTCATCGACTAAAGCAGAAGAAACGTAGAGAGATGAAGTAAAAATTGAAGGGATACGATTCCGGCATCCCACATGATAGGAGCACGTACGTAATCAACGAGTTTTTATTGTGCGAAGAACACTATCCCACCTGAGTTGTCACCCTTCCTGCGGAAATTTGTTTCTAAATTAAAATGGGTTGTTTAAACAGCAGTCAGTTATATGAGATGGCTGAAGTCGACATTGAGTTCAAACCGCGGCAACAAGGACAAACTGAATGACGCACCTAAGCAAGCAAGAACGGGCATGTAGCGACAGTCGCACAAATAGCCAATACCATGCGGTAGGTCGTGACCGGCGGAAATTTAAGAGAAACTGTCATGGAAGATCTGATGGCAGGTAGTCGCATGGAAGGTGCAAGGGTCGTCGTACCATTTCTACAACAGCATCCAAGCATAATAGCAACATCACCTCCGTGGCTTCCGACCAAACCGACGAAGCTCGACCCCGACAACTGTAAATGAGTCATCTTCCCTTCGTCTCGAGAAAAAAAAAAGAAAAAAAAAATTATAATCTGCCATAGTTTCAGAAGTTTTCTAGCGAATAACACCCTACCCTCTGCCTATCGGAAAAAATATAATGATTCAATAAACCGGCGTTCAAATTTTCTGAAATAAAAACTAGCAGTTTTGAATTTCCCTTGCTCTGTCTTCCATCTTAAAGCTTGTCTTTTGCGAAGGATAGAGTACACCTTAAAAGAGCTAACGCATGCAGTCGGCAGCATGCGAAGACCGGCAAGAGCCTAGATCTGGTTCAATAAATGGGGTAAGGTTGGCTAGTGACTTGGAGTTTACTGGATATCCTAATGAACAAAAACCTCCCTCTACGTTCTCCTCGTCAAGCCCATCCCCTGGCTTCTTTTGGGATTCAATAATTGTTGCAGGCTCATAAAATGTCCATCTACGGTCCACTCCATGTGTAGAACCCATTTATCTATCCTTGCCGTCTACCCTAGCTAAATAGGTAGTCACAAGAAGACGATGCCCATTAAAGAGAGCACCGTGCTCCCCTCTCGGCCCGTTCCTCCTCGCCTGCCGGCACCACTTGGCCCTGGGTCCCTCTTATCTACCCAGAGGGACTAAGGAGGGGTAGATCATAGTCGGCGGCCGTCAGCAAGCAGAACCCCGTGGGACCGGTTACGATTCTCCGAGTTTTTTTATTATTATTTTATTTTTATACAAAACAATCGTACCATATTATGGGGGATGAGCCTGAACTTAGTCTCATACCGACTAGGCAGCGGAAATGTCTGTGCCTTATAAGGAGGAAAAATCTCTTTCCTCACGAGGCGCCTTTTGAAGGACAAAACCATAAGGGTATCCTCCATCAGCGCTGGACGCGCGGGCCGGAGAAAATCCTCCCGTAGCGCTGGACGCGCGGGCCGGAGTCCCAGAGCGGACAATACCTCGTGGAGGACATGAGCCGTTCCCTGTCGCCAATTGGTTGGGGCTACGCTGTTGTCGGATCGAAGATCCGCAACAGATGGCGCTAGAAGGAGGGCTCGCCCACACATAGAAACTCTCCCTGGGCCTGGGGGGCTGGTAAAGCCAGGTTACACCGGCACAGGACCTTCCTGCTGGGGGGGCTATGATGGAGGATGAGCCTGAATTTAGTCCCATACCGACTAGGCAGCGGAAATGTCTGTGCCTTATAAGGAGGGAAAGCATCTTTCCTCACGAGGCGCCTTTTGAAGGGCAAAACCGTGAGGGTATCCTCCGTCAGCGCTGGACGCGCGGGCCGGAGAAAATCTTCCCCGTAGCGCTGGACGTGCGGGGTGGAGTCTCAGAGCGGACAATACCTCGTGGGGGACATGGGCCGTTCCCTGTCGCCAGTTGGTTGGGGCTACGCTGTTGTCGGGTCGAAGATCCGCAACACCATACATAAATGGATATAACAAAAAAAAGTTAAAAGGCAATACATCTCGAAGAGTACTAGACAAATTTGCCTCGCCCACCCATAGATCTATACTTGAATGATGAGCTACAAAAGAAGCCATCCAATCTACAGCTTCATTGATACGACTCTTCAGATTCAACCGAAAAACACGCACGCGCTCTATCCATACTATCTGATCTCAGGTGGAATCTTCCGGGTTCAAACATTGCACACAAAATTGTGTGCTAGCTACATGGGGAGACTTCCGTCCAACTCGCCGGTGGCAGTGGTAGTAGAATGATGCGATTCATGAAGTGCATTAGTCCAAGGACACCTTGTAGCACTCGCTTTCCGTAACATCACTTGGTCAACGTGCAGTAGTTGTTACATTTTGTTGGGGCTGAAATTTGGCATGAGGGTGGCCACGCCGGAGGAAGCCGAGAAGGCGCCACCAGAATGAAGAAAGAGGATCACCTCCTGTGTTGCGGGGTACCTACATAAAATCTTGGTCAGAGATTCCGAAGAAGGCCCTCCGATGGCTAAGTTAGAGTTGATCCAATATTTTTTTTGGAAAAAAAAGGTTCCTAAATGTTTTTGATATGGCTTATTTATAGTCCTCACAAGGGTGCCCAGGTGGCTGAGATATAATCTATCCTCATCATGGAAGGAGATGATTTTGGCCAGGTGGCGTGTGGCCAAGGCTAGGGCTCGCTTGAGGCACACGGTTTGGGCAGTTCTTGTGCATGGCATGGTGTTGGCTGGTGTGACAGGGTATGACTCTTGGTAAGTGCGGCAAGGTATGACTCTTGGCAGGAAGAATGGCTGGGGCAGTAAGGCATGGTCCTTGGTTAGCATGTCATGGCGTGGCCAACAAGCAATGGTTTGTGGAAAGGGGTTGGCTAGGCTAGGATGTTCGACCACATATGCGGGCACATGCGCGTGAGTCCAAGGGGTTCAAATTAGTGTCGATTTGCATGTACTACAGTTGGTAGGATTAGATGTGGTACTTGTGATTTCATGGCTTTGAAAATTGGGCAAGATAGAGACAGATTATGAGTCGATGACTATGAAGTTCAGACTTGGTGGATGGATGAAGAAGTGGACCGCTTGAGGCAGCAATGACATGAGGCCTTGTGAGGCCAATATGTTGAAGATACTGTACGGCCAAAAGCCTAAAGAAGAAGCTACACAGAAAACCAATGAAGAAGGAGTTCTACGACACTCAGAGCATATCCTTGGGAGCAAGGATATTTTTCAAAGGAGGGAGTTTGTTGAGGACCCACGCAAGCAACGCCGAGATATATAGCGCCAAGCCGAGAGAGGACTATGTGCCCACTGAAGGCCAAAGTGGCCAAATGATGTATATTTATGGCCGGTCGAGCACGAGGTTCATCCACAACTTCGGCACCGCATGGGATCAGCCCGCGCTCCAGACCTCACCCCATCAACCCAACGAGCAGTCTCCACATACGCTCCAATCCGACCTCAGGCCCTGCCGAAGACCGAGCCGACCTCGGGCCCTGCCGAAGGCTAGCTGAGCCGACCTCGGCCAGAAGCCAGGCCGACCTCAAGCCCTGCCGAAGGCCGAGCTGACCTTGGCCAGATTGAGACTCTCGGGTTGCACGACCCGGTCAACCGGGACACGAGTCCCGTGCATCCGGGATGCACGTCCCAGCCATCTCAGTCGTCCATTCAACGAAGGAAGACCGAGTCAAACCATCCGGGATGCGGGATCTATGCAAACCCGGGAGATAAAGTTTGGAGATATTCTAGGACTCCTCCAAGCCCTTGATCATATGCAAATCAAGGGTGGAGAAGCATTGCACGTTGCCACATCAGCAAAGATTCGTGGAAAGACAGTTTTCTATGTTTATCTTAGAGAGAGTTACTTAAAATTGTCTAGGGTCTTGGGTCTATAAAAGGAGTTGTAAGGGGCTATTATGAGGCATCTTAGAGTTGAGTTTAGTGTTGTTCTCTTGTGAGAGAGTCAGCTGTAAGGCTTGGGCAGCATTGTGCCGATTTCGGTCATTAGATCTTGTGTTGTAGGACTTAGGCTAGTGGTTGATACATCAATCTCTATTAGATTGGGCTAGAAAGGAATCATTTCGATTCTTTGCTAGATTTGAGCTAGTAGAGATCCTTGACTGCTCTACTAGATTGTTTTGCTTTTGATTGTTCTTGTTTGTTTGTTCTTCAATTGGAGTGGAATAAAATTCAGTTTACTTTAATTGTTGATCTTTGCACTGAGTTATTCCACCGACGTTACTTACAATCGATCCATCATCAGCGATTTCTCCAAGGGCGCACGCTAAGGAGCGAGGTAAGGGACTTGGTGAGGGGCTTTGGACCGTAAGCCCCCATTAGTATGGCTGCGGGCGAGGTTGGGCACGCTTGGAGGCAGCGGCATGGGCTTGGCGAGGTCGGCTCGGCTTTTGGCGGAAATTGAGGTTGGTCTGGCTCTCAACGGGGCTGAGGCCTGGCCTGCTTAATTCTAAGGTCTGCTCGGTAGGAACCAAGTGGTTCCACGCTAGAGCATTTTGCCTCTCGTAACCATCCATATAATGTATATATATATATATATATTGGTTGATTGGTTGATTGATTTATTGATGGAAGAAAGTCCAACCCCAGTTAAAGGACGGCAAGCACAAGAGTGGGGGCCAGTTAGATACGGAAGATAAAGACCAATTAGGAGTTAATGCTGTTCATCAATGGACTGGACTCGCACTCCTACGGTTTGGCCACTGCTTGCTTAGCTGTTGTGCGAACGGCATGGGCAGAGTCCTCTCACAGCAAGCCATGCACACGCTACCAAACGCCCCTGACAAGGACCTGCCTTTACTCCCTAACAGAAAATAAAAATAAAAAGAGAACCAGTTTCACCGTCTATCGTCCTTGAGAAGATCCCTAATTATTTCGGAACTACCCCAACTCAGAATCTGAGAACCCATTGGATCAACCATTGGATCATGCTCCATACAAATCTCATAGCACTCGGACCTTTCGATGGGATCATTGGGCCATCCAACGGGGGATTCGTGGAAAATGAATTCTTCTTTGGCACGAAGTAAACAACTGTTGTCCGATTTCCATTTCTATCTAAAACAACCGGCACACCACCTCCACCGACGTGTGTCCGTCATCACTAGCACACCACAGCTGATAGCGATTCCTGCTGCAGAGTTGGAAGAAAAAAAAAATATTAGAAGAAAGGAAATAAAGGGTAATACTCATGCCTAACTTGCCATTGCCATTGCCATTTGCGTTCGATTCGTAATTATCCAAGCAGAGAACTCCAACCATCCTGATTCCAGTCCAGTCATGAATTATTTTGATGGCATGGTCAGGCATGCAAGGGAAATACTCGACTACCCCATTGTACGTGCTAAAGTTGCGATCAGCCAAACATAACTCTAACCCGGCACCCACCCATATATCCCCGTGAATTGCATCAATCATTGACTGGCATACGGGTGAATGAGGAACAGGTGAGTGTACTAGTCTTCGACATACAAATAACGTCTACAAACACCTAAGCATATCCAACGCTCATCTATTGAAGTCAGCAGTCCATCATTAAAGTACCCTTGGCATGCATTTTCAATTCGAACCCAATTATTCGGATCCGTTTCAAATAATTTTGTAGATGGTCAGTTCGGTTTCAATTTCATCTTTAGAAAAATAGTTTAAATTAGCTCAGTTTAGAATTTAGCTCCAAACCGATCCGATTCGACCCGTGCACATCTCTAATACCGATGGGCATGTTGATCATAAATCTTGGAGGCTGCATGGATGCTTCCAAAATAGGCTTGCAGGAGAGAGTTGCTCCGTTGGGCATTGCTATTAGAGCTGCTGCTGCTGTTGTTGTATATGATGAGTATCTCGAAGGCATGCCGATGAGCTTTACAATGTCCAGCCTGAATTGGTGCACCATCCCCCGCAACTCCATCCAACTTAGCCCTCATCTCTTATTGATCTGGGTAAGATGGATGTCGCCACACCAGCAGCTGCCTCCTCTCACCATTGCCTTCGTCGATATAACCTTCACCAACCGGTTTGTCAATGCGTTTACCTTCTCGGCCTCAACCGCTCTATCGGCAGCATCCTCGCCCGCGCCTGCAAGCCTAGCCCCGCGATCATCACCGGCTGCGTTGGCTTCGCCTTTGCTATATATGGAGCTTTGCACCATATATGCAGGTCTCCATGGCAGAGGAAAGAGGTCGCTGGAAGTGGAGGAGATGGAGGGATGGAGGTGGACGCAGTCTCAAAGTTTCCCCACGCGACACCCATGAATCCTCTGCGTTGCGCAGACGGCAGCATTCAGCATCTCTCGATCACGTCACCAGAAGACGGCCGGCCATCAAACAAAGCAGTCATACGAGGGTTATATATGGTGCATGCCGTTCCCACTCTGCGGTATGATCGGAACCCGGCCGCCGAGGATCGCCTTCCTAAGGATAATGGCATATTAGAAATTTAAATTTGTTTTATAAATTTTTTTAAGACTCTTAGGATGGAAGGACCGGTTTGAAATGGAAAGTTGACTTGTTGGAAGTATTTGAGGCTTTAGAGAGGAGGATGTCCGGACTCATCTTGCAGCCAAAAGGTCAGAGCGAAGAATCTCCGCATCCTATTTAAAAGTGAGCGGACATCTTTACTTGAGTGGGGACTCTGTGTCACTTTAGAGCTTCGGTTGTTTCTCCATGGACCACGTCTTCTTTCAGTGTGATCGAGCAATCTGAGGCATGGAGACTCTCCGACATTCCACAAGAGGAACTCCCTGAGACAACCTCGGTTGATTCCTTCCTCCAGTTATTAAGGAGATGGTTAGATACACCTCATTCCGGACTTGGAATTATTATAACTATGTATGTTGCCTATCATATTTGGATAGCGAAAAATTCTTGGATCTTTGGAGAGAGCAATTTGCCTCCGCGGTTTACTTTGGAGATGGCGTGCATATAGGCTGCGGAGATCATTCATGCAGGTTCGTCTGAAAAACCTATGACAGCTCAGGGCACCTAGGACTCTACGTCTGTTTTTGTAGCGTCTTAGACGGTGTTTATCACCTGGAAGCCCCCATCTCCAAATTTTCTTAAAGTCAACTTCTATGGATATGTACTGGATGTCGGTAGGAGGGATGGAGTGGGCTTCATGGTCAGAGGCCTAAAATCTAGAGTGGTAGCCAACGAAGAGAGTTCAATTACCTGTTGTATGAATCCGAATATAATACGGAGCAAACTTGAAGGGGTGGTGGTGCATGCATTTTCCCCAGCAAAAACATGCACCGGGCCATCAGCAAAGTTATTAACTTTGCAAGTTAAAATTTCAATGCTTCGCAGGTCGCATCAATCAATAGTCTCACGTGCGTCCTTGACGCAGGATGGACATCGGGTTCTTAAGAGCTGCCAACTCGGTCCAATACCAAAAAGTGGCAGAAGCCCGGCCCAGGCCTAGGGCATTAAAAGATCCCCAGCAGAGAAGATGCTTTAATGACCAGGATGCGTAGGTCGCACATACCTCCGGCAGGGGACAAGTTCTAGATTCCGGTGGGAAATTGTCGAGCGGCAATCCTCACTCCACTAGCGAGAGACGTGAAGCGGGCTCCCGGCAGTCAAACCCGTCTTCCAACACCTCAGCGACCCGGGAGTTGTGAGGGAGAAATGGAGAAGGCACTTGAAGGGCCCCACCACTAGGTCGGGTCTGGGTCTGGGTCTGGGTCTGGGCCCAGCCTTGGTGGAAGAAGAAGAGGTTGCAACCCTCAGTCGTTGTTCCGCTGGTATGAGCCCCGATGCTTTCCGCGGGTGCATGCGTGCAGCCAGCTCTCGGCCACTCCTCTCCACCTCTCTCTCTCTCTCTCTCTCTCTCTCTCTCTCTCGTTGTTTGATTAGACGGGGATATTAAGATGATGGCAGGCAGCTAGAGTGGCTTATTCAAAGGCAGGTGGGTGGGATAAAGGGAGAGAATCTCCTGCGATCATCTTTCTCCCTCGCAAACAACACGAACACGGATAAGAGATTTTAGATGGTGGATTGGAGAGATCGTGGCAGACAGCACCCACCCGACTACTGCCGTAAGCTGAGAGGAACATGGCCCTTCACCCATAGTAGTCAAGCTCCACTCCGTGCCCCGTGAAAATCTCCACCAACCTAAGCATGCAAGAAAGAAGAGCAAGAAAAAGAAAGAGGAAAGGAACCATGTACATCTGATTGGAACATTTATAATAGCTCCGAGAATTAGATCCGACGCAATGATTTGATTTTGGCTACATCACGGATTGGAAGCTCAGCTACTGCTGTCTTGCTGGAGGGCACCAAGCAGATTCCAGACTTGCAGTCCAATTACTTGCTTGGGGGTGGAGCAGCATCCGAAAGTAAGTGGCAGCGAACTTACCACCCCGACCGGCCGCGCAGACAATGTATAATTCTTGTTGCTGGAAATTAGATCCGGAGATGGCCACTGGCTAAGAAGGGGGAGCTCCGGTGAGTGGCGCGTCGGCGGGCTGCTTCCTTCAGGGAACCTGCAAAAAGCAGGTGAACGGAGTTTCCGGCGCCGGTCCTCCGATGCTTAAACTTTTGTGGAGAAAGAGATAATTTGAATGTAAAAATCACAGCAAGAAATCAGAATCCCCCTCAAGGGGAAGAAGTTTCCTTTTTATAGAAGGGATACAGGGTTACTTGTGATGTAACTGGGCGAATTAATGAGCTACAGTCATGATTGGGCGTGATCGTGTGAATTAATGAGTTACCGTGGGTGACTAGATGAAGGAGAGTGAGTCAACTGGCTGCCATGGATGACCGGAGATTTTGAGTAAGCTGGAGGTCCGTGAAGACCGTGTGCATTTAATTGTCTACTATCGCCCAGGCGGAGATCGCAGGATTAGATCTAGGAGAGGAGGAGAAGTCTGCCTCATTCTTTGACTGGGTTTTCTTTAGACTTGAGGTCGATCAAAGCCGCAAGGCTGTGCGCTCTGAGGTCGGACGCGTTGAGGCCTTTGAGGTTGGGCGCCTTGAGGTCGGGTGCCTTCAAGGTCGGGCGCCTTGAGGTCGGGTGCCTTAAAGGTTGCTGCTGTGGTGCCCGTTATCACGTGCCGGCGATGAATCCACATGCTTTGGGGCAATCCATTTTTCCCACAACACTACCCTCCGACTTCCAAGTCCGAGCCGCTTACGAGCTTGGGCGAAGGGAGTAATTGTCTTTATCATGCCAGAGGGGCCAGGTAGCTTTAAATTGCTCCGCCATTCCGCGTGCTTCGGGGCATCTTTAATGAGGGCTCGAGGGCTTGAGGCGACGTCCTTTTGCTTTTCGAGGTCGCTCCGGGCTGCGGGCTCATAATGAGGATCCTGGATCCGACGAGACGCCGTGATGGGGATATCGGAGCTGATTATTTACCCGCTTAGGCCACCATCTTATTTGCATATTTATTTTATTTTTATTTCTGGGCTTGTTTGCATTCTAGGGCTTATTTGTGTTATTTGTGGGCTTATTAGGAGTTATTCCTGTGTAAAGGGGTTTTATGTTAATTGTGTTTATTTGGGCGGACTATTTTCATGATTAGGATTTTAATGAAGTATTGAAAAAATTTTCTCTTGCCTTTCTTTCTTCCGGTCTCTCTTCCTCCCTTCCCGTCTCCCTCTTCCTTCTCTCTTCTTCTCACTCTTCTCCTTCCCTCTGCCTCTCTTCCTCTCTTCTCTCCTCCTCTTATTCCTCCCTCTTCCTCTGTCTCCCTATTTTGCAGCAGCAACAGTCATCCCGAGTTGACTCATCACCGCTGCAGCCACCTCTCCCGTGACCGGTTCTACATCAACTTGGTATCATAGCAAGGCTGGCTTTGCCCCTGCTGTCAATGCCACAATTCTGCTCTTTCCCTTCTCTCTCTCTCTCGGTTTTCAATAGATAAAAAAAGGGGAAAAAAACCCCTGCGGCTGCTCCTCCCACTACCCGTCACTCCCACAGCAGCCCGAAACAAGGAAAAGCTGTGCCCCTTCATCGGTCTTCCCGCCAACCGTCGCCTCCACCTCGCAGCGCCGCCGGTTCACCACCACTGACTACCGCCTCCCCACGGAAGCCGCCACCCTTGAGTTCCCCGTGTCTGACCGGACACCAGCCACCACCGCAGGACACGGAGCTGCAGCCGTGACCGCCGCCCTCCGTCCCGGAGCGTCGTTCACCACCGAGCCCTCCCCGCAGCCGAAGCCGCGAAACCTAGAGCGTCCTTCCGAATCCGTCGGAAGGTTGAAGAAAAGATTAACGGGTAAGTCACAAAACCCGTTAATCCGAATCCGGTAGCTCGGATCTACAAAAAAAAAAAAAAAAAAGGTAAAACAAAATGATGGGCAGGCCCATCAATTTTACATCATATGATGATACACATGACCCATAATATATAGCCTATGACTCCTCAAGTGGTTTGAGGATATGTATTAATAATGTTCATGCAGCTCATAGTTTCGAAATCTTTAAACCCTCTTCAAAAAGATCTTCATGTCCTTGCAGCAAAGCTAAAATACAAAACTTCTGGGGACCCACTCTCAGGTGTGAGATATGCATAATTAGCAATATAACAAAATTATTCATTGCTTTTGCCAAAACTATCTTGCAGTCTAACTTATAGTTTGAAAGGGCTGGCGTACCTCTTTTGACCACGCCACTTTAAGGTCTCTCACTCTATCAATGGACAATGTTTTTCCAGTCCCAGGGCACCCACATACACATATAAACGACCAGCTTTCTCCTGTTCAATGCCTGCCTCGCAGAACTCGAGAATCCTCTTCTGCTCATTTCACGACATGGCTGCCTTTCTGAGAATAGATGAGGCGAGTTACTGCGAATACCGTCCTTGAGATCACAAGAGCAGATAAGAGTGGTAACATGCTATGAGCCAAAGATCATCAGTCGAAATCGGATGAACAAACAAACATAAACAATCCATTCAGAAAGTTCTAATTTAGGGATCCCTGGGCATAACACTGGAGTCACAACAGCAACAGTATTTGACCGAGGTCAATCACTCCCATAAAAAAATAGGAAGAAAGTAAGCAAAACGAATGCTCCGAAAGGGATCAGAGCACCTGCCTCTTGGATTCCACTTGGGTCTCTCAGAAAATTTATCAGACAGACTTTTCCTTGGAGATTTAGGAGGGCATACGAGCTTGCCATTGGAAATCTTGTTATCTCCCTGTTAAATTGTATCGGATCGATGGATCAAAATCATATCAAAAAGGATCCTTGTCGGGTAGAACGAGGTCACGCCCCGAACCCAGCACCCGGGTTCGGTACGCGACCGGCCGCATGAGCCCTAGAGCAGTGCCCTAAAGATCATGCAAGGCCTATGATTAACAAAAATTCCAATAAATCCACAACTAATTTAGAAATTCAAATAGACAAATCCGACATGTCCAAATAAACAAATTAGTTCATTTACGAGCTCTTCAAATGTTCATCAATATTAAAGAAGGATAAACAACTAACTAACTAATGACTCTGGTGCTCGCACTCTGCGCCCATCCCATCCAAAACTATGCATCCTGCAACTCTGGTAAAGAAAAAGAAGAAAAGGGGGTGAGCTTTACAGCCCAGTAAGAATCCCTACATATCCATACCAACACAATAATAATATGAATTTGAAAGCCACGACAAATCGATGCACATTTCATGAAATCATAAACCGGCTATCAAAAGGCTCAAATAATCAATATAAGTATGTACGTCAAATATCAATGAAAGTCCAACCACGCAAGAATGATATAGCATACGATAGCTCATAAATCTTCATTAATGTTTTCAATGCTTTTTCTTTCCATTCTATATTAACTTGATCCGGATCAATTATCTTTCCGACTTTGGGCCAAATCCCGGTCACGTTTCCAGCCCGTGACAGGGCAAACCAATAGTGTCACACTTAGAGCCTGTGACGGGCAAACCAACATTGTCACACTTAGAGCCTGTGACGGGCAAACCAACATTGTCACACTTAGAGCCTGCGACGGGCAAACCAACATTGTCACACTTAGAGCCTGTGACGGGCAAACCAATAGTGTCACACTTAGAGCCTGTGACGGGCAAACCCATAATAACGAGACGGCCCAAAGTCCATGTTCATTTAATCAATTTCACATCCACACATCAATCCCTTTTATTTACAACTATAGACTAATCCGGTCACGTCTCCAGCCCGTGACGGGGCAACCAATATTAACAAGGTTAGTCTATAGTACCACATCCATAAATCCAATTATACAGGTGTAGGTTATGCACATGCATACATCATAATATCAATCACAAGCCAACACAATCAAAATATAGTTTAATATAACAATTTTGATTTGTCTGGATCATAGCATATTAATTCAGATCGTAGCATATTATACATATGTAAGTATAAAAATATTTATATTATGCAGGATTGGCGTACAAGGATTCTTACACTTTGTTGAAAGCTCAGACAACCAGTCACCCGCCCTCACGGCGATCTATAAACCGGAATGCGCAGGACTCTGCTCAGCTTCTTCTCGTCCAAAAGATTGTCCCCCTACAGAATCAAGACAATATTAAAAATTATCCAGAGTATCTGACAATCCAAAACCCTCCATTGACCTACGACTATCCAGCAATCCTTACAAACCATGGTCTCCTCGTATCAAACTAGAGAGAGAAAACTCCAATCTAGAGAGAGAAATTGGAGAGAGAAATAATCCAAGTAGAGAGAGGAACTAATAAACAAGAGAGAGAACCTAGGAGAGAGAAGAGAGGAGAGAGAAAACTCTTCCTCCTTCTCAAAATAGGGGGAATCGATCCATCTCCCTCTCTTCTTGGATCAGGGTGGCACAGCCACCAAGGTGCCCATCCTCGGCGACGACGGCCGGCCAGTGACGGCCATCAACTGCGGCACCACCGGCGACGGTGGTCGGCCGGCGGCCAACCAACGAGGGGAAGGAAAGGAGATGGGATCACGAGGAAGGAGATCTCGGTCCACCTCTTCCCATCCCCTCTAAAACCCTAGAAATCCCTCTCAACCAACCCACAGTCCCGATTCAACCCCCAAGACCATAGATCCGGCCAACCCGGCGGCCGGCGGCGGCGAAATCCGAAAGAGAGGGGCCGAAACAGGGGTACCCTGTTTCGGATCCCTCTCCGACGGCTTCACCGGCCAAAAACCCCTCCAACGCCCCCAAAATCCAGAACATGAAGCATAAGGAAGGGAGCCCCACTTACCTCGGTCCGACGGCGTGCTCCGGCGACCTTTCCGGCGAGGAATCGGCGGAGAAATTGTGAGCAACTTGCGGAGGGTCTTCACCGAAGGAAAGAGGAAGGCTTCCCCCCCCCCCCCCCCCCCGCGGCCGGCCGGATCTCGGACCTCTCCGGCGCTCGGTCTCCTCCGGCGAGTCGCCTCTCCAACAACGCCGCCGCCGCCTCCCCCTTTGCACCCTCCCTTCATCCACCACGATCGTGCCTAAGGCACGATCGTAATAAGGGGATGGGCCCGGTCTTTTCGGGCCGGCCCGTCCCCCTTTCCTTTTTTGTTTTTTTTTGTTTTTTTTTCAGGGGTATTACATTCTCTCCCCCTAAAAAAAATTTCGTCCTCGAAATTAACTTACTTGAAGCCTCAAACTTTAAAAAAATATGCATCCGTTATATCATCCCCGAGATTTCAAATAGTCTCCCTCTCGGAGTACCTACTCACAAGATTTTGACATACAAAAATTACAGCATCTCAAAACTTAATTCTTTCTATTTACCACACATAGTAGGTTATTTTGATCTCCTTCTATTATTAGCATAACTCTTTTAACAACTCTGAGCTGTACGAAGTCGTTCTCTGATCACTTACACATTATCTATGGTCTATTGCACTATCTCTGGGCCTAATAATTTTCTCTCGCCCACATCATCCTAATAAATAGGAGATCCATGTTAAAACATTCCAAGTCTAAGACCAACCAAGGACTCATCAACCATTAACGCTAATTTTAAGATGCCCAAGATTCTCCCAAAAGTTATCGACAATAGAAGAACCCACCGGTGAAAATTACATAGCTACCTCTAGATCATCCATAGAATCAACAACATTCTCCTCTACTAGAAACTAACTCAAGTGTTCCATCATAATACCTTTTAGATCAAATATTAATGTCCTTAACCAGTTTCAAAATAACTCAAACCACCACACTTCCGCTGCGCACTCTGATTTAATCCATTAAATACTCTAAAGCCTCTAAATAATTTATGACCGAAATATCACTTTGCATTAGGAGTAAGAAAAATCCAAATTTTAGAACTTTAACTGAGCAGAACCTCCAGATCTCTCTATCCTCAATTTATGTAGAGTATACTAACTATTACTAACACTCAAGCCATTAATCAAGTTTAAGGTCACGACATGATCTTCACAACCGTTTTAGAATTCAAAATATCTAGGTTTAATTTAAAATAAGTTAACCTTGGATTTCCTCAGCAATTCGATTAGACAATCTACGTTGATCTTCTTTCCAAAAAAATTTACTTCAAATTCAATGGGTTACAAGTCATTGAGCCAATACACTATGATTAGAAATTAACTCTATCGATCTCCCGATCTTTCTTCACCAAGATTCTTAACATCCATCAAAAATGCTATATATGATAATTTATGTAAGCATCTCATGACCGAAGTCTCTACTCAATATGACATTTATTAGTGGCTTCATCAACAATGACAAAAGATCCTGCTCAAATCTTAAACCTAGGCTTGAGTTTTAAATTTAACACATCAAATAGTCTTCTACAATTATAAGTAAAATCCAGTAGCCCAATCCAAATAGGAGAATTCAAATAATTAGAATTCTCCCGTCAATATGCATACTCTATGGCCTCAAAATAATCAAATACATTAATAGGAAATAGACCAATTTGCAATAGCCAACATGCCAATACCAGATATAATCCACATACATATTTGTTGCTGGTGGTCCAAACCGAGAACGATTGGCACAGCGGTGTGAACGGGGTTCCGTTTGAGTTGCCTTGGTTGGTGTTGATTGCGCTCCACCTTCCACCGGGAAACCTGCAAGCAAGCCTCGCACCACCACTGGGGCAGTGGGGGCCCTCCGACGATCAAGTCAGAGGAGATTAGAGGAGAAGGAGAGATAATAGTAGCAAGTAAGAGAATGCTCTGGAAGTTCTCGCTTACCCCCCCTCCTCCCCCCAGCCGCATATATACCAGGCTGGGGGGTCTTTCAGGGGGGTTCGTCATCGTGGGGCACGATGGAGCTGCCACTGACACGGCCGTTACAGGGCATCGTGGGGCAGCGCTGGGTACGGCCATGACAGGGCGTAGTGGAGCTCCGCCTTGTACGGCTGTTATAGGGGATCGTGGAGCAGCGCCAGATACAACCGTTGCAGGGAGTAGTGGAGCAGGAGGCTGCGGCGTGCCTCTGGGGAATAGCCTGTCGTTGTCGAGAGATGTCCGACTCGGGGTCGGGCTGCGGAGACGAAGATGTCCGACTCGGAGTCGGATTGCTGGATCAAGGGGCAGCCGACTCGGGGTCGGGCTGCGGAGCCGAAAATGTCCGACTCGGGGTCGGATTGCTGGATCAAGGGGCTGCCGACTCGGGGTCGGGCTGCGGAGCCGAAGATGTCCGACTCGGGGTCGGATTGCTGGATCAAGGGGCTGCCGACTCGGGGTCGGGCTGCGGAGCCGAAGATGTCCGACTCGGGGTCGGATTGCTGGATCAAGGAGCTGCCGTAGTCTTCCTGGGCGCGCGTGCCGGTCACGTGGGGCATGGTGGCTAAGTTCCCCCGTAACAGTAGCCCCCCACTTTCGAGCCCGGAACCAGAAGGAGAACGGGTGAAGGGAGTGATGCTTCGAGATTGCCGCTATCCCTCGGAGAGGCGCGCGCGCTTCGAGCCCCCCGCCTTCTTTATGGCGTATGGCGGTTGTTGCTGACCTGGCAGTCTGAGGATTTCGGCGGACATCCTTCCTTAATGGCGTCGATTCGCCTTTGGGGCGCGAGCGACCAGGAGCTTCGTTCGCGCTTGGAGGAGGCCGAGGCTGCCCGCATTGCTGCCGAGGCGAAGCACAAGGAGGCTCGGGCTGATCTGCTGAGGGTCTCCTCCGAGGCGGACGACCGGATTGTGGCGAAGGTCATGGAGGCAAAAGCTCAGATTACGGAGCGAGCAGAGGCGGCGCTGGCCGAGAAGAGCGCGGAAATCGGGCGTCTGGCGGTACAGGCCTATCGTCAGTCCGCCGAGTTCACCCGTGATATGTCGGAGGCGGTACAGGCCTATCGTCAGTCTGACGAGTTCGTCCGTGACATGTCGGACGCGGGGTCCGACTCCTTTATCTTAGGCTTCGAGGAAGGCCTGACAAGGGTGTCGGCTAAGTACCCCGAAATTGACCTGAGTGGGATCTCTCTTCTAGACTCCTCTCCGGCGCCATTGCCTGCTGATTCTCCAACCGCCTCCCTACCCCCTGCGGACGTGCCCGGCGTTCCCGACCCGGGGGTTCCTCCAAGCTGACCTTCTGTATTTTTGTTCTTTTCTTTGTGTGTTGGCGTTTTGCCAAGTTGTATGGGTCTCGGCCCTGAAACAATGAAAGTTAATGCAAATAGAGTTTCTTCATTTCACTTTCGTCCTTCTTCTTTTTAACTCTTGGTAGCGTCTCGCTGACTCCCGACTCTTGAAATTCTTCTGGCGCTAGGCCAGGTATCTGAGGGTTAGGCCTCAGGAAATTCTTCCGGCGCTAAGCCAGGCATCCGAGGGTTAGGCCTCAGGGAATTCTTCCGGTGCTAAGCCAGGCATCCGAGGGTTAGGCCTCAGGAACTTCTTCCGGCGCTAAGCCAGGCATCCGAGGGTTAGGCCTCAGGAACTTCTTCCGGCGCTAAGCCAGGCATCCGAGGGTTAGGCCTCAGGAAATTCTTCTGGCGCTAGGCCAGGCATCCGAGGGTTAGGCCTCAGGGAATTCTTCCGGCGCTAGGCCAGGCATCCGAGGGTTAGGCCTCAGGAACTTCTTCCGGCGCTAGGCCAGACATCCGAGGGTCAGGCCTCAGGAACTTCTTCCGGCGCTAAAAACAGGCATCCGAGGGTTAGGCCTCAGGAACTTCTTCCGGCGCTAAGCCAGGCATCCGAGGGTTAGGCCTCAGGAAATTCCGCTCGTTGGTCGGCCAAGGCTGGCGCAAGCCGAGGCGACCGGTCGGGGCTTCAGGCTAGTCTGCTCTCGGGATGATCATCGGGTTAGCCTGGCATCCGAGGGCCGAGCCTCGGGAGATTCCGCTCGTTGGTCGGCCAAGGCTGGCGCAAGCCGAGGCGACCGGTCGGGGCTTCAGGCTAGTCTGCTCCCGGGATGACCATCGGGTTAGCCTGGCATCCGAGGGCCGAGCCTCGGGAGATTCCGCTCGTTGGTCGGCCAAGGCTGGCGTAAGCCGAGGCGACCGGTCGGGGCTTCAGGCTAGTCTGCTCCCGGGATGATCATCGGGTTAGCCTGGCATCTGAGGGTTGTCAGGCCTCAGGAAATTCTGCTCGTTGGTCGGCCAAGGCTGGCGCAAGCCGAGGCGACCGGTCGGGGCTTCAGGCTAGTCTGCTCCCGGGATGATCATCGGGTTAGCCTGGCATCCGAGGGCCGAGCCTCGGAAGATTCCGCTCGTTGGTCGGCCAAGGCTGGCGCAAGCCGAGGCGACCGGTCGGAGCTTCAGGCTAGTCTGCTCCCGGGATGACCATCGGGTTAGCCTGGCATCCGAGGGCCGAGCCTCGGGAGATTCCGCTCGTCGGTCGGCCAAGGCTGGCGCAAGCCGAGGCGACCGGTCGGGACTTCAGGCTAGTCTGCTCCCGGGATGATCATCGGGTTAGCCTGGCATCTGAGGGTTGTTAGGCCTCAGGAAATTCCGCTCGTTGGTCGGCCAAGGCTGGCGCAAGCCGAGGCGACCGGTCGGGGCTTCAGGATAGTCTCCTCCCGGGATGATCATCGGGTTAGCCTGGCATCCGAGGGCCGAGCCTCGGGAGATTCCGCTCGTTGGTCGGCCAAGGCTGGCGCAAGCCGAGGCGACCGGTCGGGGCTTCAGGCTAGTCTGCTCCCGGGATGACCATCGGGTTAGCCTGGCATCCGAGGGCCGAGCCTCGGGAGATTCCGCTCGTTGGTCGGCCAAGGCTGGCGCAAGCCGAGGCGACCGGTCGGGGCTTCAGGCTAGTCTGCTCCCGGGATGATCATCGGGTTACCCTGGCATCTGAGGGTTGTCAGGCCTCAGGAAATTCCGCTCGTTGGTCGGCCAAGGCTGGCGCAAGCCGAGGCGACCGGTCGGGGCTTCAGGCTAGTCTGCTCCCGGGATGATCATCGGGTTAGCCTGGCATCCGAGGGCCGAGCCTCGAAAAATTCTGCTCGTTGGTCGGCCAAGGCTGGCACAAGCCGAGGCGACCGGTCGGGGCTTCAGGCTAGTCTGCTCCCGGGATGACCATCGGGTTAGCCTGGCATCCGAGGGCCGAGCCTCGGGAGATTCCGCTCGTTGGTCGGCCAAGGCTGGCGCAAGCCGAGGCGACCGGTCGGGGCTTCAGGCTAGTCTGCTCCCGGGATGATCATCGGGTTAGCCTGGCATCCGAGGGCCGAGCCTCGGGAGATTCCGCTCGTTGGTCGGCCAAGGCTGGCGCAAGCCGAGGCGACCGGTCGGGGCTTCAGGCTAGTCTGCTCCCGGGATGATCATCGGGTTAGCCTGGCATCTGAGGGTTGTCAGGCCTCAGAAAATTCCGCTCGTTGGTCGGCCAAGGCTGGCGCAAGCCGAGGCGACCGGTCGGGGCTTCAGGCTAGTCTGCTCCCGGGATGATCATCGGGTTACCTGGCATCCGAGGGCCGAGCCTCGGGAAATTCCGCTCGTTGGTCGGCCAAGGCTGGCGCAAGCCGAGGCGACCGGTCGGGGCTTCAGGCTAGTCTGCTCCCGGGATGATCATCGGGTTAGCCTGGCATCCGAGGGCCGAGCCTCCTGGTCGCGGTCAGCAGCGCGAAGGCAATCTTTTCAGCCTTCGTATACCGCGTCTCGGCATCCCGTAGGACCCGGCTGATGTAGTACACAGGCTTCTGGAGCTTTGCCTCTTCCCGAACCAGTACCGCACTGACTGCGGTTGGGGAGACCGCCAGATAGAGGTAGAGCATCTCCCCTTCTTGCGGCTTGGACAGCAGGGGAGGAGACGCCAAGTATTCCTTGAGCTGGTCGAATGCTGCTTGACATTCGGCCGTCCAGAGGAAGTCTTTCGGGCGTTTCAACACCTTGAAGAAAGGTTGGCAGCGTTCGGCCGATTTTGCCACAAATCGTCCGAGCGCGGCGACCCTCCCAGCGAGCTCCTGAACCTCCTTCACTTTGGTCGGAGGGGACATATCTTGGATGGCCTTGATTTTGTCCGGGTTGGCTTCGATCCCCCACTGGTTGACAATGAAACCGAGGAACCTCCCGGCCGAAGCGCCAAAGGCGCACTTCGCTGGGTTCAGCTTCATGCGAAACTTCCGCAAGGTGGCGAAAGTCTCCTCCAGATCCGCGATGTGCTGGTCTGCATGGCGGCTCTTCACCAGCATATCGTCCACGTACACCTCCATGTTCCGGCCGATTTGCTCTTTGAAGATTTTGTTGACGAGGCGCTGGTAAATGGCGCCAGCATTCTTCAGACCGAAGGGCATTACCTTGTAACAGTACAGCCCCCGGTCTGTTATAAAAGCAGTTTTCTCCTCGTCCTGTGGAGCCATCATTATCTGGTTGTAGCCGGAGAAGGCGTCCATGAAAGACAGCAGCTGATATCCGGAAGTCGCGTCGACCAGTTGGTCTATCCGCGGAAGCGGAAAGCTATCCTTGGGGCATGCCTTGTTCAGGTCGGTGTAGTCGACGCACATCCTCCACTTTCCGCTCGCCTTCCGGACAAGTACGACATTTGCCAGCCATTCGGGGTAGCTGACCTCCCTTATGAATCCTGCCTCCAAGAGCTTGTCTACCTCCTCTGGCGTGCCTCTTTTCGCCTTTTCTTCCCGAGCTTTGGAGGGATCTCGGCGGCCTCCTTGCTCCGGTGGGCGGCCGCCTCCTCGGCGTCCGCATACTGGTTCGCCCGGGACAACAGCTTCGGGAAGCTCCGCGGCAGGCGTTTGTCCAGGGAGAAGGTGAGTCTGCCCTTTCGGAAGCCATGCTTCAGGGCTGAAAGAGCCACCTCCTGGCTCAGGTTCCGGACTTCCAGCGTAGCCTTGTTGAAGCGGGTAAGATAATCCCGCAAGCTTTCTCCCTCGTTTTGCCGGACATCAAAGAGGGAGTCGGAGACCAGTCGCCGCCGGCTACTGACGGCGAAATGGGTGATGAAGAGGCGAGTAAACTGGTCGAAGGACTGGATTGAGTTAGCCTCCAAGCCGGCGAACCACGCCCTTGCCGGGCCACGGAGGGTCGCCGGGAAGGCCTTGCAGAGGAGAGGATCTGATGCTCCGTGGAGGAGCATAAGGGTCCTGAAACTCTCGACGTGATCCCGCGGGTCCGCCGCCCCGTCATAGGGCTCGATCGCCGGCATTTTAAACCCCGGCGGATTCGGGGTCCGCAGGATCCTCGAGACAAGCGCCAGCTGGGAGGAGATCTCCAAGTCGGCGAGGGGATCTTTGGAGTGGCCCTTCAGGACCTGGAGTTGTCGGTGGAGATCGTCCACCCGCCGGTCCAGGGAGCGCGACCGATGGATGGGAGACAAGGAGCACCGAGAGGGGGACCGACTGGAGCGCGGGTTCCTTGAGGACTAGGGGGTCTGGGAACGCGCCCGGGCCCGCCTCTCGTACCCCGCGCAGCTCCGATGGGAAGGTCCCGGCAGAATGGACCGTGCTCGAGAATCTTCCTCGCGCCGGCGCTCCTCCCCATGGGAGAGGAAGGAGCGCGGGTTGAGGAGGACAGGTGAGCGCTCAGGGAGCAGCGGCTCCTGGGCCCGCTGCGGCGCCCGAGACATCACACCCTGCAGGTTCTGCACTGCCTCCGCGAGGGTGCGAACCTGCTGGGCTAACTGGTCGAACTGAGCGGCTTCGACCATCTGAATGGGAGGTGGAGCGGTGGAGTGTTGCTGAGAATGTGTTGGAGACGCGGCGGCCTCCCGGCCGGAGGCGCGAGAGGCCCCGCGACCGGAGGCATAGGAAGCTCCACGACCACCTCGCCGTGCCATTACGATCGCTCTGAGATTCGGTCCCTTCCTCTAGCGCCAACTGTTGCTGGTGGTCCAAACCGAGAACGATTGGCACAGCGGTGTGAACGGGGTTCCGTTTGAGTTGCCTTGGTTGGTGTTGATTGCGCTCCACCTTCCACCGGGAAACCTGCAAGCAAGCCTCGCACCACCACTGGGGCAGTGGGGGCCCTCCGACGATCAAGTCAGAGGAGATTGGAGGAGAAGGAGAGATAATAGTAGCAAGTAAGAGAATGCTCTGGAAGTTCTCGCTTACCCCCCCTCCTCCCCCCAGCCGCATATATACCAGGCTGGGGGGTCTTTCAGGGGGGTTCGTCATCGTGGGGCACGATGGAGCTGCCACTGACACGGCCGTTACAGGGCGTCGTGGGGCAGCGCTGGGTACGGCCATGACAGGGCGTAGTGGAGCTCCGCCTTGTACGGCTATTACAGGGGATCGTGGAGCAGCGCCAGATACAACCGTTGCAGGGAGTAGTGGAGCAGGAGGCTGCGGCGTGCCTCTGGGGAATAGCCTGTCGTTGTCGAGAGATGTCCGACTCGGGGTCGGGCTGCGGAGACGAAGATGTCCGACTCGGGGTCGGATTGCTGGATCAAGGGGCAGCCGACTCGGGGTCGGGCTGCGGAGCCGAAGATGTCCGACTCGGGGTCGGATTGCTGGATCAAGGGGCTGCCGACTCGGGGTCGGGCTGCGGAGCCGAAGATGTCCGACTCGGGGTCGGATTGCTGGATCAAGGGGCTGCCGACTCGGGGTCGGGCTGCGGAGCCGAAAATGTCCGACTCGGGGTCGGATTGCTGGATCAAGGAGCTGCCGTAGTCTTCCTGGGCGCGCGTGCCGGTCACGTGGGGCATGGTGGCTAAGTTCCCCCGTAACAATATTCAACTTCGAAGAACATTCCTTTCAATATTATGAAATCTTCTTAGCTCACTCCAATACTATGGAAGATCTACGTACAAACCCTACTCTAATAATTAGCAGCAAAACCAAAAGTACGATCACATCAAAACCCATATCAAGTTTGAACTTTCAGGTCATTTAAATAATATCCGAATATGGTATAACTGATATGCCATTGTGGACCTTCCTACACTTATCTTAGGTCAAACCTCTCTTATCATGATCAAAGATAATTTATACTTTCCTTCCACACTCATCGAAAACCAAAACCCGATGCATATATTTTATCACAATGCCCAGTGATCTTACACCTTAAGCACTGAATTTAATTGTCATGTTCCAAGTGATCATAACCTTAAGCTATAATATATTTCAGTCACAGTCCCTAGTGATCTTAAACATATGCTCAGATTCCAATTTATCACTATCCCCAATGATCTTAAACCTTAAACTCTAATGCCACTAAGGCCACAATCCCTAGTGGTCTTAAACCTTAAATTACATTATCATTCCTGTTACAATCTCAGATGATTATAAACTAAGGCTCTGATAGTTTTTCGATCATAATTCCCCACTCACACTCACCTGAACCTAAACCCTAGGATACCTTAACCTTAAGCTCTGATACCACTCTGTCACGCCCCGAACCCAGCACCCGGGTTCGGTACGCGACCGGCCGCATGAGCCCTAGAGCAGTGCCCTAAAGATCATGCAAGGCCTATGATTAACAAAAATTCCAATAAATCCACAACTAATTTAGAAATTCAAATAGACAAATCCGACATGTCCAAATAAACAAATTAGTTCATTTACGAGCTCTTCAAATGTTCATCAACATTAAAGAAGGATAAACAACTAACTAACTAATGACTCTGGTGCTCGCACTCTGCGCCCATCCCATCCAAAACTATGCATCCTGCAACTCTGGTAAAGAAAAAGAAGAAAAGGGGGTGAGCTTTACAGCCCAGTAAGAATCCCTACATATCCATACCAACACAATAATAATATGAATTTGAAAGCCACGACAAATCGATGCACATTTCATGAAATCATAAACCGGCTATCAAAAGGCTCAAATAATCAATATAAGTATGTACGTCAAATATCAATGAAAGTCCAACCACGCAAGAATGATATAGCATACGATAGCTCATAAATCTTCATTAATGTTTTCAATGCTTTTTCTTTCCATTCTATATTAACTTGATCCGGATCAATTATCTTTCCGACTTTGGGCCAAATCCCGGTCACGTTTCCAGCCCGTGACAGGGCAAACCAATAGTGTCACACTTAGAGCCTGTGACGGGCAAACCAACATTGTCACACTTAGAGCCTGTGACGGGCAAACCAACATTGTCACACTTAGAGCCTGCGACGGGCAAACCAACATTGTCACACTTAGAGCCTGTGACGGGCAAACCAATAGTGTCACACTTAGAGCCTGTGACGGGCAAACCCATAATAACGAGACGGCCCAAAGTCCATGTTCATTTAATCAATTTCACATCCACACATCAATCCCTTTTATTTACAACTATAGACTAATCCGGTCACGTCTCCAGCCCGTGACGGGGCAACCAATATTAACAAGGTTAGTCTATAGTACCACATCCATAAATCCAATTATACAGGTGTAGGTTATGCACATGCATACATCATAATATCAATCACAAGCCAACACAATCAAAATATAGTTTAATATAACAATTTTGATTTGTCTGGATCATAGCATATTAATTCAGATCGTAGCATATTATACATATGTAAGTATAAAAATATTTATATTATGCAGGATTGGCGTACAAGGATTCTTACACTTTGTTGAAAGCTCAGACAACCAGTCACCCGCCCTCACGGCGATCTATAAACCGGAATGCGCAGGACTCTGCTCAGCTTCTTCTCGTCCAAAAGATTGTCCCCCTACAGAATCAAGACAATATTAAAAATTATCCAGAGTATCTGACAATCCAAAACCCTCCATTGACCTACGACTATCCAGCAATCCTTACAAACCATGGTCTCCTCGTATCAAACTAGAGAGAGAAAACTCCAATCTAGAGAGAGAAATTGGAGAGAGAAATAATCCAAGTAGAGAGAGGAACTAATAAACAAGAGAGAGAACCTAGGAGAGAGAAGAGAGGAGAGAGAAAACTCTTCCTCCTTCTCAAAATAGGGGGAACCGATCCATCTCCCTCTCTTCTTGGATCAGGGTGGCACAGCCACCAAGGTGCCCATCCTCGGCGACGACGGCCGGCCAGTGACGGCCATCAACTGCGGCACCACCGGCGACGGTGGTCGGCCGGCGGCCAACCAACGAGGGGAAGGAAAGGAGATGGGATCACGAGGAAGGAGATCTCGGTCCACCTCTTCCCATCCCCTCTAAAACCCTAGAAATCCCTCTCAACCAACCCACAGTCCCGATTCAACCCCCAAGACCATAGATCCGGCCAACCCGGCGGCCGGCGGCGGCGAAATCCGAAAGAGAGGGGCCGAAACAGGGGTACCCTGTTTCGGATCCCTCTCCGACGGCTTCACCGGCCAAAAACCCCTCCAACGCCCCCAAAATCCAGAACATGAAGCATAAGGAAGGGAGCCCCACTTACCTCGGTCCGACGGCGTGCTCCGGCGACCTTTCCGGCGAGGAATCGGCGGAGAAATTGTGAGCAACTTGCGGAGGGTCTTCACCGAAGGAAAGAGGAAGTCTTCCCCCCCCCCCCCCCCCCCCCCCCCCCCCCCCCCCCCCCCCGCGGCCGGCCGGATCTCGGACCTCTCCGGCGCTCGGTCTCCTCCGGCGAGTCGCCTCTCCAACAACGCCGCCGCCGCCTCCCCCTTTGCACCCTCCCTTCATCCACCACGATCGTGCCTAAGGCACGATCGTAATAAGGGGATGGGCCCGGTCTTTTCGGGCCGGCCCGTCCCCCTTTCCTTTTTTGTTTTTTTTTGTTTTTTTTTTCAGGGGTATTACAGGTAGAACGATTTTAAAGCGCGCGGTGGAGGGAAGAAAAGAAATACTTGAAACCGTCACGATCGGATCGGTTCGGATCGGGCGCGGGAAAGGAACTCACGTTTCCGTAGCAGTTGTCCGAGCATTGGAATCCACTGTCTCCCTCGTCTCTTCCAAAGCCTCCGGATTGGAGGATCCAGTGGGACATGAGGGGCCGCCGCTAGTGCTTCTGGTCTTCGCTATTGCGGGTTTCTCTCTCTCTTTTTGAGGGATATTGCCGGGTTTCCCTCTCGAGGCTTCCAAATGGCTTGCTCGTTACGGACAGCAGGCGTGAAGGATCGAGAAGGAGGGGAACACCCAAGTTGCGCGGGAAATGGAAGGAGCGGTCCGGCGGTTCCCTTCCCGTGGGCGACCCGAGATGCGATGAGGTATGGGCTGGATTTGTGTCCACGATAGGCCCATCAGATAATTGGCCCGCAGATCGTCGAGTAACCGAACTGTGTTGAAGCTGCTAAGGTGGCGTGTACTAATAATTCAGTATTCGATCAGGTCCCACATAAATCTTTAATTTTTGGGTTGAGAGTCTTTATATATATATATATATATATATATATATATATATATATTGAAAAAATGAAAATTTTCCATCGTGATATCTTCATCAATTGGAAGTCTACTTGTTAATCTTTTGCTCTACCATCTCCGTCCTTTTTCCCCTGTTTTTCATTTTCTTTGGTAAATTTGGAGAAGACATAAGTTTCGGCTTGGACAGATGGGTCAGCTTAGGTCCATCCAGGCTGACTTGCTGGTTGCTATGGGATTAGGCAGTACTGACCTGCTAAAAGATCAGTTATGATGAGAGCAAACAGCCATTAGACTCTTAACTAAATCTACCGCATTGCCAGTTCCCACTCCTATGCAGCTAGGAAGGCAATGCTGATATATATAAAGAAGAGCAAACTTTTTTGACATCCTCGAAAGTTTTTTGTTTATCTTGGGAGTCTCTAGCTGTTCTGGATGTGTTCATGGTGTGCACCAAATTTTCTTTGTTTATTCTGAGGCTCAGTATTTTACCGCTTATAGATTTAATATCATCAAGAAGTAGTATCAATTTCTCCTCATATCCCAGCTTAACTCCCTTTTTTTTTTTTGAAACGACAACAATGCAAACTATTAACATTATAAATGAAGCTCTCTTCGTTGTGTTTGAGGGTGTCTATGAGTGGGCATATGTGCATTTAATGCTATTCTGATAATATTTACTCTGCCCTAAATGTGAAGTCTTTTCTCCCTTATATCTACTGGGCTCGTGGAACATGCCCCCTATGTCCATTGCTGGCACCTTGCACTTCAGAGTCCCAATTAGCGTTCCCAATCTTGGTAGTATTTCCCTTTTTCTTTTCTTTTCTTTTCTTTTCTTTTTGAACAAGGGAAGCTCACACAAGTGTGAGTCCAACCTAAAGTGTCAAACAGCAAAATAAAATACAGAGGAGATGGGACAAAGTTCTAGTTCTTCCAGATAAAGCCTAGTGAGCCGCGTTGCAAGCCACCCAATCTGCCATATTATTAGCCCAGTAGGCGGCGAATGTCAAGGAGAAGCTGCATCCCTCCAGTGGCTCACCCGATGCCCTGTATCCCCTCATTCATCGTGGCAGAGTCCACCTTGAGTATGATGTGATCCACAACAGAGTCCGTCTCGCGTATGAGACCCCCTCCCAGGCGGCACGAACCTCGGCATAGATGACGGAGTGATCGAAAATGCACCGACCCCCGATCGACTAATCTAGCATGGTGGTCTCGGATGACAAAGCCAACGCCGCTACAATCACCCTCCTTCACATTGTCATCGACATTTATCTTGAGGAAACCAGGAGGAGCTCTTAAGGGACGAGAACTATCCTAGACGCTACAAGAGCAGAATGGGAGCTCTAGATTTTTCTAGTCAATCCAACGGACATCGGCGCAGTGATGTCATGGACCACCTCCGTATGAAGTAGGGCCCTGTCACCATCAATCTAGGGTGCGCACTTCTATCCTCAAATACTCGGGCATTCCTATCTAGTCAACAGTGGTAAGTCAGATAGGCCGCCCTAATCCCCTGGACTAGACATCATGGCCTCTAAGTGGACTCAGCCAGGAATCTTAGGAAATCCTCTATCGACTTCCACCCCTGTCGCAGTCTAGAAAAGGCCGAGGCGTACTACTCCCAGATCAGAACAGTCCTCTTGCAGCCAAATAGGACATGGAAGATAAACTCCTCCGCTCTTTGATAAGCCCCGCATCTGGGGGTAATACTCACCCCCACCGAGCCAGCATTCTCCTGGTGGGCAAACATCTCTAGATCACCTTCTAGACGAACATGGCCACTTGAGGGTGGATACGCAGCCTCCAAATTCACACCTCTCGCTCTACCGCGCCGCCGTCTCTATGACCAGCCCGAGGAGGTCCCAAGGATTTCCCCTTTCATAAAAACTTCTTGGTTCCTTCAGCTTCCAAATCATCTCATTATCATCCGTTACTCTTGCACAGGTCTTTGTGCTGGAATTTTCTTTGCAAAGGCAAAAATGTCGTGACTGCTGCTGAATACAGCAACAGAAACGAACTATGTACGCCGTGCTGGAGTAGATGTTACTTGCATACATATGCGATATGAAGTTCATTCATTTAGTTATGTAATAAAAGCACAGAGGAGAGGAGCTAGTGAGATCTCGCTACAGCATCAAAATAGTGCAGCATTTTGGCTGGAGGAAATGTCGTGCATCTTGTTCATGCAGTGCGATTGCCTAATTTTTCCAAATGCCAACCCCGCTATGTTTTAACCTGCGGGCGAATTACTGGCGCATACTTTTCGAGGATAATTACTCGCACATACTCAAATAGGAATAATGCTGGTGGTGTCATCTGATAATTAATTACATGCAACTTGAATGATAATTAAGCATTTAAAACATTTATTCTATGCAATCAAAGATACAGTTATCTTTTATATTTTACTTTGACTTCTTGTCGGTTGGGAATGTCCTAAATGGCTGCAGGCATCTGATGCTAAATTATGTGCGGTATCTCTAGGGCCTATGAATACAATCTCTTCAGTTTATCCCTCAGTGAAAGATGGCATCTTGGCTTATCAATTCCATAAATCCTAGAGACAACTGCAATGACAACATCTCTATCAAGTCCAGCTCTCTCTCGCAACTTGAAGAAGCTCGATCCTTCGGAATTTCGGTATCGGCGCAAGCGAACACATCGGTAGAAAATGACGGTGCTCCATTTAGAAGATAGGAGATATAACTGTCCGAGGACGGATGGGGAGTATTGCTGGTGCCAGTACAATCTGAGCCAGCAGTCGTTAGACCATTGGCTTCACTATGAAAGCAGTCAAGCGCCGGGGGAGGAGCCCGTGACATGCAATATTGATCCACACCGGCGATCGAGTAATCGCCGTCGTCGAAGTCCAATAAGATGTCTAAGGAATCAAGAACGCGAGGATCTGGGACATCCCCAACCTGAAGTCCTCCCTCTTCCGCAGTCCCAGCAGTCGACTGATTCAAAAATTCTTCAATGGAGGGCATGCAATCTTCCATCTGGGTTGTGGTTGACACAGAGGAGTACTCATGAGCTGATAAGGGTTCCTGCACATTTGGAAATGTGGCATGGAACTGGTGCGGTGGGCTTGGTGGGGACGTAGAGGGGGTGATCTTGGTGGTGCAATTGTCCGGGCGCGCGGTCAAGCATCCTACTTGTAATGTACTCCTGTAGAACGGAGGGTCGATCGACATCTTCCACCTTGAGCTGTCTTTCTCTTGCTCTTTCTCTTTGCATCCTGCCTCCTCCTCGTTGCATTCCAGTGGTTCTTGATGGAGTTTTCACTCCTGCCAGGGATATGCTTCGCAATCTCGGCCCATCGATTTCCCACCTTCTTATGTGCTACCACTAATAGCCTCTCCTCTTCTTCGGTCCACGCTTCCTTCTGCGGAGAGAATAAAAGGCGCGTAATATTAGAATGAGCAGAAAGGAGAAAGCTGACGGCAGAAAGCATCCTAGAAATCGTGACATATACTTGGTAATTAAGAATGATGCGACACATACATGAGAAAGAACTCGGAGGCAGAGTATAAAAAAAGCAAGATGGAATGATGAAGGGAAAGTATCAGCGGACAAAAACCGAAAATGGTTGCGTGCGGACTCCAAAGAAGCTATTTTACACCTCCAACGGTGCTTGAAATAGAAGGATCCCGATGGTCATCTGTCTAAAATCCAAATAGAAGAAAACTACCCGAAGATAGCATAAGGATATGGAAGAAGAAAGAAATAAATGAGTTGAAGTCAACATATAGACTGAATGGAACCTTGATGTCAGGCCGCAGATGATTATGCCATCTTTCTCTACACTGCTTCCCAATCCTGCCAACCAACTTCTTAGCAATTTGAGGCCATTTCCGAACGCCATGTTTCTTCACCAGTCGGACCAACATACTGCAACACAATAGAGAACAAAAAGAACTCAATCATCTCTTGCACTATATTTGGCAATTAAGAAGGAAACTCCTGGAAGAGATCACTCTTATGTACAGGAAATATACAAGTGAAATAAGAAGCAAAGCTGGGCTATCAGTTGGTATCAATCCTCCTCAGGAGTCCATTGCCCTTTCACAACGGTAGCGGCGGCGGCGGCTGTTGTAGATGAGCTGCTTCGCATCCCCTTCCCTTCTCCATAATTCTCTCTTCTCATGACCGCATCCTGACCATAACATCCAACATGACCACCATAGAAGCTGAAATCGTTCGACAAAATCCCATTCGGAGGATTAATGCATATTGCACCAGGAGATGTCTCGGCGTTCTTCCCCAGCTTGTCTACAGGATTCTTCTCGAGGCGAAGTTCCCCTTCGCACGAACTGGCCGGAAACCTCTTCAGTGGTGCGAAAGGTGGAGCAGGCGCAGGCCGGAATGGAGGAGGGCTCTTCTCTACAAGCCCATAGCTCCTTCCAGCTGATCCCGTTTCCATAGTAAAGTCTTTGACAAGAAAAAAAAAACAGGGAGGGAGAGAATGGGGGGAGGCTCTGAGATAAAGGGGCTAAAACGGGAATGGCATGGATCTAGGCTCCTGGGGAGAAAGGAAGGTCCGTGGGCCGCTCGTCCCCCCTTTGGGCTCATTTGTTCAGGCTCAATCTTAGGCAAGCTGGCGTACCCAATTTACACAGAGGAGAAGCTTCTCACCACGAGATTAAAAGCTACTGGGCCTAGCTGGGGCTCGAGGCAGCCGGCCTACCTCATGCATGCTAGAATGGGGCCACCGGCCGAGACCCAATACCGCATTGACAACCAACACATGGATTCGCATGTTGTCAGGTCCATATCAGAAACCTCGTGATATTCAAAATCTTGTGAAAAGATTGATTAATCACGGCATATCTATTTTCTTTGTTTTTTTTTCTCTTCCCCTGGTGGCATTGTAAAGGATCAACTGAAGGGGAGGTTCTTCTCCAAACAAGGAGGTTATATCTATTTTGAGCGCCAACTTATTTAATATAGAAAACAATCCCATCACCATCTAGGAAAACAAAAAACTATTAGGCTTTAATCTCTTCTTTTGACTCTCCCTATCTTTTCCATGAATAAATTGGAGCCTGGTACAGCTAACCGGAGGCAATACTAGAGAGGTTTAAGTTCGTCTGAATGGCCATGCCATCCTAGTCATGGTTCAGATCATAGTTATTCGAGCTGTTGGTTCGCTTGTATCCCGTGTTAGAATAATTTCAAAATATGGGCTTACACTGATTGTGTATTTTTGTTTTATAAAACGGGTTAGACATATAGCTCAGAATGGTACTATGGTTAAGCCCAATATGATGTGTGATCATTTTGTTTTATGGGCTTTGGTGCACCTTGGATGTATAGGATTGAGTCCTATTTATTGTGGTACTTTTGGTATGTAGGCCAGGAAACCTAATTAGGATTTTGGAGCCTTTAATGGGAAGGCCCCTCTATGTTTCTTATATATAGGCTAGGTCCCCCTTTCCTCTCCATATGGTTGATAGCTTGCCCCATTGACGGCTATCTTTTGTGAGGAGCAAGGAAGGGAAGATCCATCCGCTATTATTTCAGGTGATTGAGGAACGTATTCAATATGTCTTCCGTAGGTATATCTCTTAAACTTGAATACGGTATTATTTGTGATTCTAAATCTTAGCATGTTATTATTTATGACTAACATCCCGGACTCGGGCTCAAAGTTTGCAATTCACGTTCTCAAAAGGGATAGGTAATGAGATAGCTAGCTTCAGCAAATGTAGGTTTAGACGAGTAGATATTTTCTTGTCCATCCCATGCACCTTCCGGGGCTCAATTAGTTTTCTGGTGCAAACCAGCATATCACGAGAAACTGTTCATCTATACATGTATATATACGATGGGTTAATGATCAGAAAAGAAAAGGGCCAACAAGCCATGCAACTTGGACAAAAATAAGCTCATGCCACACAATTCATGATACTCCCATTTTTGACATCATGTATGGCCAAACAACGATCTCCCTGGCATGTGACTATGTGAGGCCCATGTTGGATGGGCATGCGAGTTCACATGAGATGCTGCATGCAGGGTGTATGTCAAAATTGGTTAGGTGTGTTGAGTGTTTCTCTTATCCTAAGGCCATGTCATCTATCGAGGCCCTATAATTTATATGTGGACGTGCGCGTGACTGCATGTAATGAGATTGAATATCTTAGCAAGACCATGTAGAATAGATATCACGTTTCAGGCTGGATCCAAGATTAATTTCAAGATGGAGTATCAGGATTCCATCAGCAAGAGATCGAAGTGGGATCTAACGCTATACCAGGCGCTTTGCGTTCTACCTCAATCTTGTGATCTGGCTTATTTGAAATGCTCCTGTGGACTTCTCACAGGGCTAATGAAAATTTGGCACATCACCTTGAAAAAATGTCATATCTTGTTCGAGACGATATTGCTTGGCTAAGCGTCACCATATTGCACACCTTTTAAAGGGTCCTTTCTTGGAGAAGAAAAATATGCCGGGGCATTATCTTAATGAATGGATGATGGGGTGCAACCAAGTTGCTTCCAATGCAAAAAGTCAATTTCTCAAATGTTTACAATCTTAATATTGCTAACGAAGCTTTTATTTGTAGTAAATATACTCTTATATTGGCTCAGTACTACTTGAAATAGACTGACGTCCTCATGTTTCTGCAGAAGAATGGTGATAAATGCAAATGGTAAGGCATACTTCAATTTGCATGCTTCCTGCATCTAATAAAAACAAAACGCGCGCGCGCAAAAAAAAACAAAAAAAAAAAAAGAAAATTCTTATTTTCCATCTTGGTTGGCCAGGCTTCTTTCTTAGGCCAGATTATACTTTCTACCAAACTAAGAGGCTATGATGTCTATCATGCTTATCAAAATTCTTAAATTTATTAGCTAGCGTGCAACAATAATTTTTATTAAAATTAATGGTGAAACTAATGGCTCCATCATCTGACATAACATGGCCCCTGCACATTCGAGTAAAGGCCTGTGAAATATCTCCACGTTTTCATAAATGAACATAACTCTGCAAGTTATTCTTGGATGATTGTTCTTAAGGAGATATTTCTTGAGAAGACAATTTTTTGGGAAAAAAAAAGGTTTGATGCTTTGCTTCAATGGTCTCTCTTTAGAAAGTCGGGAGGAATCGCGAGAGGCGTCGGGAAGGAGCAGTATTGCAAGACTCGATCTTGACATACCATGTGAGCATACCTATTGCCTTGACTCATAATTGTATTCAATAATATGCGTCACTGTCGGTAGGACTGAAATGGCTGCATCTTTTTCTTCAGATCTTGTCTGTTTCCTTGCAGATATAAGCAGAACTAAGGGCCCCAAACCCCCATGAAAGTATGAAACAACACGTTATCCTGCACAAAGGGAGGGAGGGTAGGATGCAGGAGGACAAGAAGCGCAGTGCGGGAGAACATCACAGCTTTTGAAATGGCCATGACGGAGTGGCGTTTTCTCTGTGGCCTCAGCCCAGTGCTTGTATCGGAGGGGTCGTATGTCACAAATTAACTAGCCCATGTCGTCGCTCAAAACTCAAAAGAGGGAAGTCTCGAGTTAGGAAAGGTTACCATCACACCACCAATTTCCTAGCTCACGGTCGGTCCATGCGCACTCACTGGAAAGTGGAGGGGTGGGCAGCGTCATATACGTCCACATTCACACCGCCCGATAAGAGAGGGTGTTTGGACGCTGAGCAGGTACTGGGCGTGGCTCCTCCTCTCAATCATAGAGGTCCTTCATCTGTCACCAAAAGAAAAAAAAAAAAAACGAATCATCAGACGGCTCGTACTGGTTTAATTTCCGGTCAAGTAATTAGTGCACCAGCTTTTCGATGATAAGCATCGCTTGACCGCGGGAGTTGGGTGTACTTGGAAAGCCAATCGCGGTTTTGCTTATACATAATAAGCCAACCGCAAGCATAGATTTTCTGTAAGTAGCTAATTCATCTCTCAACAAACGAATCGACGGTCAACGGAGTGGTTATATGCAGGTGTTCTCTAGCTCTTTCCTTTATAAAATTTTTGCAGATATCTTCTTCTTCTTCTTCTTCTCTTCTTCTTCTTCTTCTTCTTCCTCTTCTTTTTTTAATAAAAACGGTAACCTCCTACCCTCAAACAGGCCAGCATTCATATCCAACCAAATATAATAAGTCAAATATGCCCAAGGGATCACCGCCTCAACAGTACTAGGCCTCCGTATGGAGACTCTCAGCCGATGAATCAAATCCTGTGCCGACTCGACTGAGTGGGGCAACAGAGAAGGTGATCTACCAAAATCCCCCTGGCTCTAGCATACTGTAAAAGAATATGATACATAGTCTCCTTGGTCTCCGTGCACTCCTCACAATACTGGATTGTCCTCACCCCTCGCCGTACTAATAAGCTCCTGGTTAGTAAGCAACCTCATGACTATCTTTCGCAGCAACGCAATTGCCAAGCTGAACAGTGAACTGTCTCTTAAATATGGATTCAGCAAATTGACTTGCATCTGCTATTTAGCACCAAAATCTGAAATGCTATGTTAAATGCATGCAGCCGACGCTACTTCAATTGAATGACGAACTAAAATTTGATTTCGTTGCTCGATGCTGGGGAATGTATTTGTTTCCCATGTGGATGCAATACCGTACAACTTTTCCTAGTTAACTTTAGAAACCAGAAGATGAAACACAACATGCATTCATAGGCTACCATGCTGCAGAAATTTTGAATAAATTCCACCATTTATTTAGGAGAAAAGAGGATTGTTTCGGTGTTTGGAATAATGATTAATATAATTCAACAAAATATAATATTTATTGATAAAAAAAATATTGAACATCTTGACCTCCGCTTTAACCAATCTTCTTGAATTCGGAATATCTGAAATGAATAACTTTGGATAAAACCGAGGTGTCGTTCTCCTCAGACCAGCAATTATAGTGGCACTGCAGGTAATACGTGATCAATGTGATTGCCGCCGCTGCGTGCTACTCGCACGATTGTTACCACGTAAATGTGGTGCCGACTATACTGTCAAGATACAAGCAATTAAGGCATGCTATACCAAATCAGATAACTGATTTATTTTCTGCCTTATACAAAGAAATGGAAAGATTCTTAGTTAAGCTTATTTTGGAAACTATTTTCTACAAATTTTCTCTTTTCCATACAGTTGCTCTACTTTTCTAATTTAATCATCAGAGGATCCCACACCAAAAATTTTCCGCCAAATAGACTTCTTGAAAAGTAGCGAAGAAAGAGATCAGTTCTTCCTCACCTCGGTCTCATCCGATCTCATTCAATTCGGTTCTCACCGGCCTCAAAGCAAGCCGAAAAGCGTTCCAACCTCGGTTCAAAAATTAGCAGCAGCACTTATTAGACCAACTTTGAAAGGGCCTATCATACCTGTTGCTGGAAAATAGACCCGGGGGCGACTGCGAGCCAAGGAGGAGGCGCTTCTGCTGCCGGCGTGGTGGCGGACGGCTGTCACTGGTGGATCTGCAAGAAGCCTGCCCGGAGGTTCCAGCGAAGGCCTTCGGATGCTTAAGTCAGAAAGGGGCTTTAGAGATAATGAAATTAATTTAGAGGTGTTTTCTGGCCCCAGGAGAACATGATCTTCCTAGAGTTCCTCCTTTTTTATAGGAGGGGGGTGTAGCGGTTGCACACGATCGGGCATGATTGTGCAAATCTTGGTTTAAATGAGTTACCTTATATAGCCCGAGATTTCGGGCTAGCTGGCGATCGGTTGAGATTGCATGGATTTAAATATTGACAACCGTTGTGGCAGAGACGGCGGAATTTAATCTCGGATATGGAGGATTTGATGGTCCTTTCCTTAGGCGGACCGGCTTGACTGTTGGTGGAGTCGGGATCGGCCCAAGGTCAATTCGGTTTTGCTCAGCCGAGATCGTGCGTGCCAAAACCGTTCCTGCCGAGGTCATGCCTGTTGAGATCGTGCTTGTTGAGGTTACGCTTGCCGTCGGATTCAGGTGCTTTAATTGTATCTTGTGTGGTGGTCCACTTTTTCCCCCATCAATACCTATATTAACAGTAGAAACTTTTCTGTTTGTTATCTTATTGTTTCATCATAGTGGTTATTATCTTAAAAGAGGATCGTTACATAGATTTGCAATATTCTTTGGAATAAAAACAACTTCTAAATTCAATTTCTGCACCCTATGTATGTATCGAAATTATGGTCCAATCAAAACCTTACTTCAAAAAAAATATTTTAAAAAATCAATGACACCATATATTTCAAGGTGGTTAGGCGGAGCAAAGGGCGTTGGTATTGCAAGCAAAATTGAGCAGTCACAGTTTGCATCATTTCAGCTCGCAAGCTCGTCACATGCCCACCAATTGGAGATGGCAAACTGAAGCTCCAGGCTTTCCACAACCACCACCCTATTAGATGGATGAAAAGACTGGAAAATGTAGAGAGAACGCCAAGTTTGCTGAGAAAAATAGCCGCGGCCGGAATGGAAGCAAGGAAGACTTTCCTGTTTTTTAAAGTCGGTGCTAATTACAAGAAGCAATCCACTTGGGAGTAGGCTCCCACTCGGTTCTCAAGAGATGCACAGTATTTTCTTTTGAGAACAGAGATACACAAAAAGTCTTGCACGGAGATCACGCAGCAGCGGCGAGAGGCCAGCGGACCCATCCCCACGCCAGCAGGCAAAAGTCTTAAAAGAAGAGCTCATGACTCACCGGGCCACACCCGCCACGGGAAGAAAATTGCCGCCTGGTAGTCATCCCAGCTCAGGCCCTCGCAAAGGATCATTTCCCTCGATCGGGATGAACGCCACCTCGCGCTCTCCGCGTCCATGACAATCCAAGAGAAGGCGGTGCATGATTGCTGCCACCACCTTTCCGAGCGTGTATAAGTACGACATCTCGCTGCTACGATATTCTCATACTAATATAAATGCCATGTCCCCTTCTTTATGTTTTGTCCGCCGCTCGAATGCTGCCCTTTTCTTCGCTGCTGCTTTGCCGCCGCCTACGCATCGTTGGCATCGAGAGGGTAGCAGGTGTCCTCGCCTCCGGTGCTCCACAGGAAATGCGCGTAGTTGGCGGCGTGGACGGTGTTGCCGGGATCCGCGGCGATGGCTTCCAAGTAGCTCTCCTCCGCCGCTGCCAGATCCTTCCGCGCTAGCCACAGGAAGCTCGCATAACGGCTGAGCGCCTCCGCGTCCACCGGCTCCGTTCGCACCGCCCTCTTGAAGTAATGCTCGGCCCTGCAAATGCCATCACCCAACACCATCGTTCTATCTTCTCAGACAGACCAAACCAAAAATAAGCCAACAAACAAGTCCCACCGTAATACACCATCAAACAATCTCCACAGGTAATTTCGTCGAATAGGTGCGAAGAAGAAGGCACCACTAATAATAATCGACGGCTAAAACGTAAACCAAGAAAATGTAGGACTGCCGAAAAATGGGGTCGAAACGACCTGCCGAGCATTCGAGCTCCAAAACAAACACTCAATCCCCGGAACTGTTATGCGACACCAAACCAAGGGATCAAGTGATTATTAATTATTATGAGTACTTAGAAAATTAGATCACCTGTCGTGGTCGTGGAGGACGAGATAGAGGAACTGGGCGAAGTTGGAGAGGAGGAGGGGATTGTCGGGCTCTTGGGCCAGAAACTGCTCGTAGTTGAGCTCCGTCCGCAGGTAGTCCGAGCACTCATCCGGTTCCAACTCCACCGTAACGGGCGACACCAGCCGCTTCAACGTGTCGGGGTCCATCAGCGCCCCGTCCCTCAAGCTAGCTTGCATACTAGAAGCTTCCTCCACTGTTTTGCTCCAAGTCCTTGCCGCCTCCTCTTCCACTGCAGCGGACGAATTCTCCTCCTCTCCGCCTCCTGTCGCCGGGGCCGTCGCGATCCCGTCGGGAGGAATCGTGTGGCTGCGGTACGACGACGAAGAGGATCCGTCGGAGCGTCCGTCATCCGTGGCCCCCGCCACCGGCCTCACCTTCCGTCCGCCGCCTCCGCCGCTCCCTCCGACGGCGGCCGTTCTCCCGGTGACTGAGAATGTTTTGATGGAGGAATGATCGAACCTCGGCTGGTTTTTACTCTCCTGCTGGTGCTGGGTGATGACGGCGGCCGATCGGTGGGGCGGCGCAGAATTGGGCGCGGCGATGGCGGAGTGGCCCATGGAGTAGACGGTGTAGTTGGCAAGGAGGAGCATGAGGGAGACCATGAGGGTCGGGGTGCAGGAGAAGATCCGCTGAAAGAGCCAGACGAAGGAAGCATGGATCTCCTGCTGGACCCTGGCTAGGATCCCCTGGATATCCTCGTAGAAGAGGGTCTGTCGCATTTGCAGGGCGAAGCTATGAAGCTCCTGGACGATGAACACCATGGAGGAGAAGGCCTTCTTCACGGAGCAGCAAGTCGCCTCCCTCAACGAGGACCCCTCCACCCACCGCTGCTGCTTCTTCCGCTTGATAATACGCAGCGAGAGCGGCAGATCCACGCTGTTGGCATTCCGCTCCATGCTAGCCGGCCAGTCCGGCGGCTCCAGCCAGCCGGAGAGACAGGGGTGATCGGCCGAGGGCTCAGAGGAGGATAGTAGGGAAGAAGAAGAAGAAAGAGAGTAGGAGGTGGAGGAGAAGGCATCATCATAGCTAGTACTAGCGCCGCATCTGCTCTCTGCTTCTTGATTTCTCCTAGATTCAGAGTGGATCCTGGATTCCGTGCCATCGTCTTCCTCTAGTTGCTCGAGTTGGAAGGCTAATTCCTGGAGCCTCGTCACGAATTCCTCCTCGTCGTCGTTGTTATAAGCGAAACTTTCAAGGCTCGCGCTGGAAGCCCTCCGTAGGTTTTGCTCTGTTCTTCGCCTTCCCCTTCCTTTCAGGATCTCCGAGGATCGATTCCTGGGCAGCAACCTGGACCCGAGGAAGGGCGATCGGCGGTGGTGGTCGGCGACGTGATACGGGAGGGTGCGATCGCCGGAGATGATGCCTCCACCTCCCCAGGAGCAGAGGGGGAGAAAAAGGAGGCCAAAATGTGGGAGGAAGAAGAGGGGGCATGGGCGGGCAACAGCTGCGACGACCAATGCGAGCAGGTCCCAGCGACCTGAACTCCCATTTCCGGCCACCCCAATCGAAACCCAGGCCTTCCAAAGTAAGATGGACTTCAGAAAAAAACAGAGGCAAGGTCAAGCAAGCATGCATCGAATAGATGGATCCAGGAGCACAGCTGGAGGCAAGAAGGAACTGAAAGAAAAATTAGACCGAGAAGGAATTAATCTTCACCGGGACCGAGTCGATGCTCGGCCCCGATGCCGATTTATTTCCACCCACCGGAGGAAGACGACGACGACTGGCCTGGATGACTGCTGGAATCACCCGAACCGCCTCACGTACCAACGCTCCTCCGCTCTTCTCTATGGCCTCGCAGCCTGGCATGCCCGCTCTCCCATATATGGAGAGAGCGAGAGAGAGAGAGAAGCGAAAATGCCTAGCAATTTCACGGAAAAGATCTACACAGATGACGTGCAACTCTGTTATTGGCCGTAATCTGACAGTCTGTGGGTCCTTCCCTCGAAAGACAAGGCGAAACGATTAGTTTGTGCCTGCCAGCTGCGTCTCCCTTTGCAATGCTGGTGGATTTCATGTAGACGCAGAAAAATAAAAAAATATAACATATTTAAAAATGTGGGAAAAACTAGGGAATACAGATTAGTACGGTGAGATAAGCTTCATTTTTTTTTTTTTTTTGATCGGACAACGAAAACCACTAGATATTTGTTACGCGCGTCAATTTCCGGTCACGCGGTACCGGATAAGCGCGTGGTGAAAGACGTGAATCCTCCAAGCTTCTCCTCCGCTCCGACCAACCACGTGTCCATCACAAACTAGGAGCTTTGCGGCCACTTGACTCACCAGCGTTGGATGCTGTTTGTTATGGCCGCCTCTTCTTTGATGCAGGTATCTGTAGTCTTCACCAATTACCTCCACGGTCCCTCCTTTTCTTTTGTTTCCTTTTTGCCAGGACAAAGACTCCTGTGGAATGTTCCAAGTTACCAATAAGCTAGCCGGTCATTATGAACCGGCAGGTGTTCCATGATCACACATCTCCGGTTAACAACTAAAGATTCTGAATTCGGTCCTTAAACTGTATCAAAACCTAGTCTTAATCATGGCACGGATAGGTCGGCCTTCTTTTTGCTCTCCAGAAGCCCATAATCAATAATATGCTACCTACTTTAATTTGATTCCGCTTGTCTAGAAGTAATGCACCAGCACAGATGCCAGGTGTTCGGAATAGGCGGTGCCATTGAAATTTGTACTTGAAGATCGAGCTTAATTTTTAAGGTTTAGAATCATCCTAGGATAAAGTTGATCAAGTTGAGGCGGTCTACAAAAGTGAGTTCGGGTCAAATTTTACAAGAACTACCCAATGCGAATCCCACCTCGTATGTAGATAAATTATAGTGTTTGTGTTATGATCCTAAATTTTAATGAAATATTTTTGAATCAAATAGGTCTTGATTTAGGCGGATCGTGCCGGGTTTGCTCGATTGGGTTGGACTTGACAATATTTATTTTAGGAGCGACCAATGCATAACCTGCTTGGACTTTTTAATTTTTGATTCGATAGATCGGATCGGATTACCTGTTTAACGAAATAATCAAATTCGAAATTAAATTTTTGAGCCGTTTAATAAACAGGTTAGAGCTAGATTGATAGATTTTTGATCGATCCTATATCCAATTTGATCTGTATCTGATTCGACCTAATCGGATTGCCACCTGTAATTTATTTTCCTATTTTAAAAGAGTAGGGTGACAACATATCTTTGGAACAAGGTTGCACAAGATAGTAGGGGAAAATGGTAGGACAAAATTCATTAAATGTTCCGTTGGGTTGTGATGCGGGATTTACACCCCGTCACCAGCAGAGCCCACACACCAGCCGAGCAGCAGAAGAGAGAGTGTCCCTGATGCGGGATTTACACCCCGTCACCAGCAGAGCCCACACACCAGCCGAGCAGCAGAAGAGAGAGTGTCCCCCAGAAAGTATTGTCCGCTTTGGGTCCGATTCGGGGGTCGAGCGTACCCGGAGCCCTCCTCACGGCGCCTCACGGTTTTGTCTCACAAAAGGCGCCTCCTTAGGGAAGGATGATTGAGCCCCCCATTATATGGCACAGACCTTCCCGCTACACGGCCGATGTGGGACTAAATTCGGGGAACCCCCCGTAACACAGCCCCCCCAGCGGGGAGGTCCTGTGCCCGGGGTCGGCTCCTTGCTGGATAGGCGAAGGGCCGAGGCCCTTCCTCTAGCGCCATCTGATGCGGGATTTACACCCCGTCACCAGCAGAGCCCACACACCAGACCGAGCAGTAGAAGAGAGAGTGTCCCCCAGAAGGTATTGTCCGCTTTGGGTCCGATTCGGGGGTCGAGCGTACCCGGAGCCCTCCTCACGGCGCCTCACGGTTTTGCCTCACAAAAGGCGCCTCCTTAGGGAAGAGTGATTGAGCCCCCCATTATATGGCACAGACCTTCCCGCTACACGGCCGATGTGGGACTAAATTCGGGGAACCCCCCGTAACAGGTTGTACTAAGCATTCTTTCGAAAGTGGGTAGGAAAGTTTCTTTATGAGCAGAAGGTGCTACTTTGGGTTTCTCATGTGTATCTGTATAGGGGTGCTATTGCAATTAGGGAACACACACGTGTGACACATGGGGAGGGGTTCCATGGAGACGCCGACTTTGCAACCATTTTTGCTCGCTTGTTAAGGGATTGGCTCTCGTATGATGTGCCTGCGAAAAGGTAATGTCGGGGCAACGCGATGTTGCATTCAATTGGGTGTATAATGTAGACAAGAATGTAAAGGAAATATCCGAAAATGCTAAAGAATGGACGGCTCGCGTTACGCTGGGTGATAAGAAAAGATGCTAAATTATAGTTGCATCCGGTGATAAGAAAAGATGCTAAATTATAGTTGCATCCATCGGGTGACTAAGGCCCGTTTGGCAGAGCCCAAAAGTTCTGCCAAATGATGGTGACTTTCTGAAGTGATAATTAAATCTTATTTTGTTGGTTCAGAAGAATGAGATTAAGTTAAAAGATTTAACATCCAACAAGGTGCTGAAAAGAAAAAAGTACTTTAAAAAACAAAAGTTAAACACTTATGCGCACTTTCTCCTTTTTAATCAACAATTAATTTTACTTTTGAGAAAAATAAAAACAAAAGCAGCGTACCTTTTCTGATCACTTATTAGATAGTGAAAATCAAAACATATAATTTAGGCAGAAAGATTGGATTATTAATATTATATATTCTTTTCTGGATCAGGAATTCATCCCCCCTCCCTCCCTTTCTTTCTCTGTACCTACATGGAAGCAAAAGTATGCCTAATTAATTGATATATATTGTTGGGGGAATAAGGTTTTCCCCCAAATGACACGAATGCCCCAAAGAAGCCGCACAATCGTCGACCCTGGAAGGCCGAAGTCGGCACCCGAACTCGGAACCTCCGACCTAAGAGAAAACCCCAATGCCCGAGGCCTACTTTTGTCAGCCACCTACTACGGCTATACGTCTCCGAGGTCCGGCCAGAGACCGTACTATGACGCCCCTCCGGCATTTATTGCGCATGACCGCTGTGATCCTCCGGCACACTCCACAATAAATATGGATCTCCAGCTTACTCCACAATAAATATGGATCTCCGGCTTACTCCACAATGAATGCGGATCTCCGGCTTACTCCACAATAAATGCGGATCTCCGGCTTACTCCACAATAAATGTGGATCTCCGGCTCACTCAACAATTAATGCACGTGACTCCTGTCATCTACGGACTCCCAGCTCTCCACGGCAAATAAGCCCAGCAGAGTCTAGTCAACTGTGATAAGTCTCTGATCTCGGCCATACCTCCGACACTGATGCAATAAATTCGCCTGGTAGCGTGCTAGTTCGGGTTGTACAACGCCCTCATCGCCGACATCAGTGCAATTATTCGCCTGACCAAGCGCCGACCTGAACGACATGCCGAGCCGTACTACGGCTTCGCCCCGTTACATCGCAGGTAAACCGACCCCCGGTCTATAAAAGGGGTTGGAAAATCGATACTGAGGACACGCACCGTTTACCTCTACTCTACACGATTTGCCCCCTCCCTGACTTGAGCGTCGGAGGGCCGGCGCCGGGAGACCCGGCCACCGGCTCGTGTGCAGGCACCCAGACGGAGGACGCCGCCCACTGTCGGATCGTCGCCCAGCCGCGGGAATCAGCCGCTCCTTCTCGCCGATCGCCCCAGACGGAGGACGCCGCCCGTCGACGAACCACCGCCCCACCGTGAGTAACCACCTCCCGCTCCCTCTCCTCGACCGAAGATTGCCCCCGGGTCCAATTTCCAGCAACATATATTATTATAATATATAATATATATATATATATATATATATATTTATATATA